>NW_017670708.1:67536-72993 GCF_001879085.1 Nicotiana attenuata | reverse complement strand
TCTTTAGTTTTTGGTTCAATTTTTGCTTTGATTTTTCTGCCGGTCGAGTGAGTAAGTCATTAATGATTCGACTCCAGTTCAATTTGGTTTGAATCCCTGACTTGTTGTGAATTAGCTTAGTCTGGGTTAACAATTTAGTTAGAAATTCCATGTTCTGATCAATGGGTTGAGTAGTTAGTTCAACTGTAGGGTTTGTTTGGTTTTAGCTGAATTCCTCTGTTCTTTGGGTAATTAACCATGATTGCTACTAAGGTTAAGGGGCTGGGTCAGGTAATTCTAGCTTGGTCAGTAATTTCAGGGGATTCAAAGGGTAGTTTAGGCATGGAAAAGGGTAGTTTCATTAAGATTGGTAATTGTTGAAGTGAAGTAAGGGTAGAATAGGAATTGTAATGGGTATAGAACCTTCTAGGATGGACTATAGTGCATATTTCAGTAAACTTAGGGTAGTTACTTGTGTGACAAGTCAGAAAATAAAGGATAAAAAATAGAATTAAATAGGGACCAATGGGGTAAAAGGAAAATCTGAAATTGGACCTAAGCTCACCTATAAATAGGCATTCATTTGCCTTGATTCACAAGTTTTGAGGTCTAAAATTCAACCCCCCCCCCCAAAGTGTTTACAGATCTGAAGTCTGAAATTCAAAAAAAAAAAAAGTTCAAAAAACCAAAAACAAAAACAGTAGACAGATCATAAAAAAAAAAGAATAATTTACTGCTCTCTTGGGACTCTCTTAGATCAAGTTTGAATTTCACTTGTAGATCAAGTTTCAGTGCAACAGAAGGTTAAAAATGGTTGAGTGTCTTCTAGACCTTGTTTGGATCAAGTTCAGGGACTTTTGGTTGATTTCGAGTGTATTTTGATCCAATCATATCTGGTTTTCATCTGCTTTTGGTGTTTAATCTGCTGCTAGTCATTCCTGAGTCTGCTGTGGTTTTTTTTGGATTTGAAAGTGATCTAGCTGCTTTGAGTTTGAGCTGCTGTTAGCTACTGCTTAGCCGACTTACCTCTTCTTCATTTCTGTTCTAATTCCAGGTATATCCTTAGACTCAAGAGATATTGGAGCAATATCAGCATGTATGCACACATTTGAAGTTGCATAATGAAGAACTATTTGATAGTTGTTGTTTAGCTTAGCCTTTTGGTTTAGTTGATCTATTTAAGCAATGATTGAAATGTATTAATTAGGACTTTACAGACCATACTGAACTGCTGCGTTTTTTGTCGAATTCTATGGTTACCCTGTTGAATAATATTAGATGCGATTAATTCTAGTTTATTGCCATATTTGAGATTTACGTTCAGGATGTAACAGTGGCTTAATAGTGATGGTTTAGTGTTATTAAAAACATTAGAACATATTGCCTTGACTTGAATCTGGAAACAGCTTGTGCGTCTCTCACTGAAATTCAAAGTGTCATTTGTGACCATAAGGATTGATTACCTTAGTGTGCTTGTCATATTGATTAATTGAAATCATAAATGAACATTGGAAATACATTCAGGTTTAGACAGGGACTAATTTGTGTTGAAAAGTATTAACCAGGGTTAAATGACTGCCAAAATCAGGAATTAATGGTATGCAAACAATTTTGAAATTTACGTTGAGTTGTGAATTCCAAACTGTTTATCTGTTAGCAAGTTGTGATTGAAATTAGAATCCAAAGGGCCCAATGAAGCTTCATATTGGATCTGAACTCACTTATGAGCCAAACCTGACGGCCCCTACTCTGACCAGACTTGGGCCTGGAATTTGCTTGTACAGGGCCCATGTTTGGGCAACTTTGTTCTTATGAGTACGGCTGAATTTGTTTAGGGCCAGCTTTGAGGCCCAAGACACTGAAAGTACATCAATACTAATTAATTAGGGTCGTTTAGAGACAAGACTTAATAGAAGAATCATAGTTTCTTTATGTTTGCCTTTTAAATAATAAAGTGAGATGAGCCTCGCCAATAAAAAATGCAAAATCACGGGGCCCTTAATAGATGCTATATAAAATGCTTAGAACTCGGGCGGACCATTTAGCAAATTTCATGGTCTTCTCCAAATATAATAAACTCGTAGTTGCTTTAGGCACGAATTTTAATAATATTACCTTCCTAAAAGTGGGTGCACATTTATGTGACCCGAATCCAAATCCCAACGAAGTTGAAATGTGTCAAAAGCCACGGGTGCACTGGTGTAACGTGGTTCGAGATACATTTTCACGACGTTGCAATTCTTATTAAAAGACATAAAGTAAAAGCGCTTAAAATAAAAGGCACATAGGTTAGAATATGTTTTAAAATCAGATAAAAGCAAATACAACAGTTGAGCGACCGTGCTAGAACCACGGAACCCGGGAGTGCCTAATACCTTCTCCCGGGTTAACAGAATTCCTTACTCGGAGTTCTGGTTCGCGGATTGTTAACAGAGTCATAATTTCCTCGGATCGGGATTCAACCGGTGACTTGGGACACCATTAATCTCCTAAGTGGCGACTCTGAATATTAATAATAAATCCCGTTCCGACTGTCCTTTAATTGGAAAAACTCCTTTACACCCTCACAGGTGTAGAAAAAGGAGGTGTGACAGCTCTGGCGACTCTGCTGGGGATAAGAACCCGGAACTTTGGTTCAGGGTTCAGAATTCGAGCTTAGATATATTGTTGTAGTTGGCTTTATCTGATTTTTCTACATGTTTCATGCTAAATGTGCAAAATGTTGTTGTTTACCGCTTTGATATTATCTGGATTGTATATTAACTGTGGCGAAACCCTCCTCTTCTCACCTCCGGGGATGTGCTCACTGGTGGAGACTCCCTATTCTGTTAGTGCCAATACCTTAAAATAAGAAAGAGGCTGGACAAGTTACTAAGCCGGATGGCCTTTTGGTTCCCGGTACGTAGCCCCCTCCTCGACTCGAGTTGTCCGCTCGGGTACACAGTCTAGAACACATACCCAGGTTTTGAACCTAGAAGAACTTGACTTCATGCCGGATCCCTAGTAGGACGTCTATCTGCATCACGTGCATTTTGACTTAGGGGACTCAACACAGGGGTTGGGTCCATCTAGGACAGGTGTACCCGGAATAAGGGACCATCCTGCTGCATCCTATGTATGCATTTATCTGTTTGGGACATGCATGCTGACCGGCTTTGAATATTTGGGAAAAAGTCGAAAAACCAAAAGAGAAAATAGCGATATAGAGAGTTAAGTTCCTATATTAGAAAAATTAAATGTCCAAGTAGTGCCGAAATGCTGCCGAATTTTTGAAAATGAAAAAAAAAAGAGAAGAAAAGTTCTTTTTAGTTTGCCAATGGAAAAGAAAAACAAAAAGAGTTTTATTTTAACATTAGTTTATTTTATTTACCATTGAAAAGGAAAAAAAAAAGAATCTTGCTTTCAGAAATAGTGAATTTGCCAACAAAAATAACAAAAGAGTCCTGTTTTCAAAAATAGTTAGATTTATTTGCCCGAACTACGCTGGTTTGATTCTCACCGGACGTGAGATACGTAGGCAACCCTCGTCGGGTCCAACCTCCCCTTTTGCAAAAATAGCCAAAAATGCCAAATTTTTTTTAATTTCGTCATGAATAAGTCGGGTGACGCCATTCTTGTTTAAAATAAGCCGAATGTCCCCAAAAGGGCGCCGGAAGGCTGTTTTTGCAAGAATGGCCACCCTGAGTCATTTTTAACGATTGGCAGGCACAGCCTTAAAATCTTCTTTATGAAGTGCTGAAAGGCCGTATCCGCAATACCGACTATTTGTTTAAATCGGCAATTTGAACAAGGATTGTGCCATTTTTCTCTTTTAGGTCAAAATAAGTGATTAAAATCACCTTAATAAATGTGCAGGATGAGCACGACTCAAAATGAATTATTTTCAATCATGCATAAAATCCCTTTGGAGTTACGTCTGTGGTGGAACGATTTAGGCGGAGAAGGGCAAGATGCAGTCAAGAAACATTTGAAAGGGCTTACCGGTTTGCTCGATATTGTGCCTCGGGGAGATATTATTAGAGCACTGGTTACATGTTGGGACCCAGCACATAATGTGTTCCATTTTTCGGACTTTGAGCTTACCCCGACATTAGAGGAAATAGCTGGCTACATTGGAAAGGATGAGGTTCCGGTGAGGCACAAATACTTGGTTGCCCCAGAGTGGTAGTCGTGCACAGATTTCTAGACTCTTTGAAGATAGTCAGAGCCGTCCATTACACAGATTTGGCAAATGGATTTTGTACTCTAAGTTTCATATATCAGCGATACGGCCATATTGGGGGGTTCAACAACCCAGAAAGTAAGATATGTAACAAAGGAAACCGCCAAAAGTGGGAAGAGCATCGACATTCCGCCTTTATGGTAGCTTTCCTGGGGCTTCTGGTATTTCCAAGGAAGGATGGGAACATTGACATAAAAATAGCTGGGGTCGTCAACACGTTAATTACTCAAGCCAAAAGTACACTGGCACCTATGATATTGGCTGACATCTTCCGTGCTCTTACGGCTTGCAAGGCCGGGAAAGCTTTCTTTGAAGGGTGCAATCTATTGTTACAAATGTGGATGATCGAGCATCTGTGTCATCGTCCTCAGTTTTTGAGCTACGGGCCTCCAAACAAAACATGCATAAAAGAGTTTTACACGAGGATTAAAGGGGTTGAATTGCCAGAAGGGGTCACAGGTTGGACAACATATTTTCAGTCCCTCACTGCTAGCCAAATAGAGTGGACACTGGGATGGTTACCCGTTGATGAAATCGTATACATGCCGGCAGCCCGACCACATTTCCTTCTGATGGGGCTTAGAAGCATTCAGCCTTACGCACCGTATCGAGTGTTGAGGCAGCTGGGGAGATGCCAGATAGTACCCAAGGATGATGATCTTAGTTTGCAAGTGGTCGAGATTGGCCCTGATGGCCAGTTTCCTGAAGCAATGGTCCGCCAAGTCTGGAGCGAATGTCAATATTTGGCGGCAAACACTTGTGTTCGAGATCGAGCCAAAGGAGAAGTGTCTCCTGATTATTAGGCTTGGTATAGAAGGGACGTTGCATTTAGAAGACCGGCCAAACGACCTCACATCTAGGAATTCGTTGAATCAGCACGAGAACAGTGGGATTGGTTAACTAAAGAAAATGAGTATAGGGCCCGCATAGGAGCATTGGAAAAACAGGTCCAGGACCTCCGATTTGAGAGTAGCTTGCAAGCCGCGGCTGATGAAGGTGAGAAAAAACAATTGGCCAAAGAGAATGAAGCCTTGCGAGCCCAAATCCAAAAATGAAGTTAGAGGCCGATAATCCTGTCAGAAGTGCCAAAGATGCAAAGCTTATAGCAAATCTAAGGCAAAAGGTGAACGACTACAGTTTTGACCGCACCAAGGCAGAAAAGGATTAGCTGGGTCCGGAAACAATTGGCTAAAAATGCAGAAGAACGGGCCCGCATGGTTAAACAGTTAAAAGAAGAATATGATAGTGAGGTCATG
>NW_017670708.1:62783-64009 GCF_001879085.1 Nicotiana attenuata | reverse complement strand
GTATTGCTCAGGAGCGCCTGGACATGACACGGAGAAATGTTGGCATCTAAAAACTGCCATTCAGGAACTTATTGATACACGGAGAATTGAGGTGCAGGCTCCGGAGATTCCCAATATCACGCAAAATCCGCTACCAATTCATCATGAGTCTCACATGATCGAGTTAGTGCAGAAGGGAGAATACAAGAAGCCGTCACAAACTGTGATGATGATTAAGGCAAGTGAAAATAAAGCAAATGAGAAATTGGTTGATGGGAAAGCCTTGGTCGCAGTGGACCGAACAGTCAGTGAACCAGTGATGATAATAAAACCAGAGCCTGTTAAGGTGACAATACCAGGAGCAGTTGTTAAGCCTGTGTTGGTTGTAAAAGGCGCTCGAACAGAACCAGTTATCATTAAACCGGTGACCCAGTTGCCTGTGGTTAGTGAGAAAGCTGTCCCGTGGAATTATGACAGGGTGACTGTGGTGTACCAAGGAAAGGAAATTAAAGAAGAAGTGTGCGAAACTCATGCGTTGACTAGATCAGGGAGGTGATTTGCCCCTGAGGAATTGAGAAGGTTAAAGCAGCTAAAGCAAATCCGGCACCGATAAAGAGGGCTGTACTGAAGAAGAAGCTGAAGAGTTACCTGAAAAAGATGAAGGCTCAGGACTATTCGATTGTGGAACAATTGAGAAAAACCCCGGCACAGATCTCATTATTGTCCTATTGATCCATTGGATGAACACCGCCGGGCGTTGATGAAGATTCTAAACGAAGCTTATATGCCAGATAAAATCACTGTGAATCATCTTGAGAAGATTGCAAACAAAATTTTTAAGGTGAACAGGGTAACATTTTCTGATGATGAGTTGTTATTGGAAGGAACTGAACATAATAGAGCCCTTTACCTCACAGTGAAGTGTGAAGATTCCGTGGTGACTCGGGTGCTAATTGATAATGGGTCTAGTGCTCACAGCTGCCCCATGAAAAGTTGCCCTTTTTCCACTCTAGAAAAGTTGAAAGTTGACAGGGAAAGAATTCATAAAAATAGCATCTGTATACGGGGATTTGACGGCGGAGGGAATGACACAGTGGGAGATATTGTGTTGGAGCTAACAATAGGACCTATGGAATTCACTATGGAGTTTCAAGTGCTCGATGTCAGTGTTTCCTACAATCTTTATTGGGACGGCCCTGGATTCATGCTGCAAAGGCAGTACCATCTACTTTGCATCAAATGGTCAA
>NW_017670708.1:48331-62644 GCF_001879085.1 Nicotiana attenuata | reverse complement strand
ATCTCGGATGGGGAGTGTGTTCCTATGCCCAAGATAGTTGCTGCATCTGTTATGGTAGCTTCAGAGATGATAAGGAATGGATTTTTGCCTGGAAAGGGGTTGGGCGCTTCACTGCAGGGAATCATATAACCAGTATCTCTTCCCGGAAATCTGGACACTTTCGGGTTAGGTTTCCAACCCACTGCTGCTGACATAAGGAGAGACAAAAAGATGAAAAAGAGAGTGTGGACCCTACCAAAACCCATTCCTCGCCTTTCGCGTTCCTTCGTCCGGCCTGGTACTAAACAACGCCCAACAACAACACTACCAAATTCTATGGTGATAGAACCTGACAAAGAGTTGATCGAAAAGTTTGAAAGGGTGTTCGATGAAGTGAATATGGTAGAGCCAGGTGAAGGTCCAGGTAAAGTCGATGTGCAGTTCGTGGGGACTCAGGCCAAGCTCAATAACTGGGAGGCTACTCCTCTTCCAACTCGGAAGGAGTCGTGGTAGTTAGCTTTGGATTTTCCTTTGAGTATTAGTTCCAGGGTTGTAATTCAGATTTCTATGTTCCGTCCAGTTGGATGAGTTAAACTTTGTTCTTTTACAATTTTAATGAAATGCAATTTCCTTCTCTCTTCACTCCTGATAGCCTTTATTTTGTTTTCTTTTCTCTCTTGTACAGTCCCTTTTATGCTGGTTTCAATGATGTGTCATGCATGAGGAGTTTCCGGCCTAGTCTTGAGATTCCATATGAAATAGTAATACAAGAAATTGAGTGTGATGGCGAGAGTGAATACGATGACGAGGAAGCTTTGGAAGAAATCAGTAAAGAGTTATATCAATTTGAGCAAAAACCCAAACCTAACTTGAATGACACGGAGGCAATCAATCTAGGGGATCAGGAAAATGTTCGAGAAACAAAAATAAGTGTCCATTTGGAAGCCCCGCTCAGAGAGGAGATAATTAAATTGTTGTGTGAGTACAAGATGTGTTTGCATGGTCATATGATGATATGCCAGGTCTAAGCACCGATTTAGTAGTCCACAAATTGCCCATTCATCCGGAATGCCCCCCTGTCAAGCAGAAGTTGAGGAAATTCAAAACAGATATCAGTGTGAAAATTAAGGAAGAGGTTACTAAGCAATTCGAGGCGAAGGTCATACAGGTTACCCGATATCCTACCTGGTTAGCTAATGTGGTGCCAGTGCCAAAAAAGGATGGGAAGACCAGAGTATGTGTTGATTACCGTGATCTCAATAAGGCGAGCCCGAAAGACAACTTCCCACTCCCAAACATCCATATATTGATTGACAATTGTGCCAAACATGAGATCGGTTCCTTCGTAGATTGTTATGCGGGCTATCACCAGATTTTGATGGATGAGGAGGATGCGGAAAAAATGGCCTTCATCACGCCGTGGGGAACATATTGTTACAGGGTCATGCCATTTGGTTTGAAGAACGCAGGGGCAACGTATATGAGGGCAATGACTACCATGTTCCATGACATAATACATCAGGAAATTGAGGTCTATGTGGACGACGTGATCATAAAGTCGAGGAAACAATGTGACCATGTTCGGGATTTGAGGAAATTCTTCCAGAGACTCCGCAGGTACAACCTCAAGCTTAATCCAGCAAAGTGTGCGTTTGGAGTCCCGTCGGGGAAGTTGTTGGGATTTGTGGTGAGTCGGCGTGGTATTGAATTAGACCCGTCTAAGATTAAAGCCATCCAGGAGCTACCGCCACCAAGGAACAAGAAGGATGTGATGAGTTTGCTTGGCAGGTTGAATTACATCAGCAGGTTCATTGCCCAGCTTACAACTACATGTGAGCCCATTTTTAAGCTGTTAAAGAAAGATGCTGCGGTCAGATGGACAGACGAATGTCAAGAAGCATTTGACAAGATTAAGAAGTATTTGGCTAGTCCACCTGTGTTGGTCCCGCCAGAGCCAGGAAGGCCTTTGATCCTTTACTTGACTGTGTTGGACAATTCTTTTGGTTGTGTACTGGGGCAGCATGACATCACAGGAAGGAAAGAGCAGGCAATTTACTACCTCAGCAAGAAGTTCACATCATATGAGGCAAAATACACTCAACTCGAGAGGACGTGCTGTGCTTTAACCTGGGTAGCGCAAAAGTTGAAACATTACCTGTCAGCATATACTACCTATCTCATCTCATGATTGGACCCTTTGAAGTATATTTTTCAAAAGCCCATGCCCACAGGGAGGCTAGCGAAATGGCAAATCTTGCTTACGGAATTTGATATTGTCTACGTGACTCGGACTGCAATGAAAGCACAAGCATTGGCTGATCATCTAGCTGAGAATCCCGTTGATGATGAGTATGAGCCTTTGAAAACATATTTCCCGGACGAGGAGATAATGCATGTTGAAGAATTAGGACAGGTCGAGAAGCCTGGATGGAAACTTTTCTTTGATGGAGCTGCCAATGCCAAGGGTGTCGGAATAGGAGCAGTACTGATTTCTGAGACAGGGCAACACTACCCCGTCACTGCTCAACTTCGTTTCTATTGCACCAATAACATGGCTGAGTACGAAGCATGTATCCTGGGATTGAGGCTGGCTATAGACATGGGTGTCCAGGAAATCTTGGTCATGGGTGACTCGGACCTTCTTGTACACCAGATTCAGGGAGAGTGGGAGACACGAGATTTGAAGCTCATACCATACCGGCAGTGTTTGCATGAACTTCGTCAGCGGTTTCAATCAATAGATTTCAAACACATTCCAAGGATGCACAATGAGGTTGCCGACGCTTTGGCCACTTTGGCTCAATGTTGCATCATCCGGACAAGGCTTACGTGGATCCGTTACAGATTCAGGTTCGAGATCAGCATGCCTATTGTAATGTGGTGGAGGAAGAGTTTGATGGTGAGCCATGGTTCCATGATATAAAAGAATATCTCCGGATGGGAGTGTACCCGACACAAGCTACTGGGGATCAAAAGAGGGCAATTCGACGCCTGGCAAGCGGATTTTTCTTCAGTGGAGGAGTGTTGTACAAGAGAACTCCAGATCTTGGTTTATTGAGATGCATAGATGCCAAACAAGCTACAGTTATCATGGCTGAGGTACATGCGGGTGTTTGTGGACCTCATATGAGTGGATATATATTGGCAAAGAAGATCCTTCGAGCAGGTACTATTGGCTTACTATGGAACGGAATAGCATCAGCTTCGTGCGCAAATGTCATCAATGTCAGATACACGGAGATTTGATTCATTCTCCACCATCTGAATTGCATACAATGTCAGCACCATGGCCGTTCGTTGCCTGGGGAATGGATGTTATTGGTCCGATTGAGCCAGTAGCCTCAAATGGGCATAGATTCATTTTGGTAGCTATTGATTATTTCACTAAATGGGTGGAGGCAAAAACCTTCAAATCCGTGACTAAGAAGGCAGTTGTCGATTTCGTACATTCAAATATCATATGCCGGTTTGGGATCCCGAAGGTAATCATCACAGATAATGGTGCCAATCTCAATAGTCATTTGATGGCCGAGACATGTCAGCAGTTTAAGATCATGCACCGCAATTCCACTCCATATCGTCCTAAGGCAAATGGGGCAGTCGAAGCAGCTAACAAGAATATCAAGAAAATACTTCGGAAAATGGTAGAAGGGTCAAGGCAATGGCATGAAAAGTTACCTTTTGCTTTGTTAGGCTATCGCACTACTGTCCGCACTTCAGTAGGAGCGACTCCCTACTCATTGGTGTATGGAAACGAAGCAGTAATACCCGCAGAGGTTGAAATCCCGTCCCTCCGAATCATCACAGAGGCAGAGATTGATGAATGGGTTAAAGCCCGCCTGGAACAACTAAGTTTGATTGATGAGAAGCGACTGGAAGCAGTGTGTCACGGTCAATTGTACCAACAGAGAATGGCAAGAGCATATAACAAGAAAGTGTGTCCGCGAAAGTTCGAAGTAGGACAGTTGGTGCTGAGACGTATCCTACCTCATTGGGCTGAGGCAAAAGGAAAGTTCGCCCCAAACTGGCAGGGGCCATTTGTTGTAACCAGAGTTTTGTCCAATGGCGCTTTATATCTAACGGACGTGGAAGGAAAATGTGTAGAAATGGCTATCAATTCTGATGCAGTCAAGAGATATTATGTATGATTTTCTTTATCTTTGTGTACCTGATTGTATTTGGCATGTTTTGAGATTGAAATGATGAAGGCATTTTGTTCTGCTACCCAAACACTTTATCCTTTGTTATCCCTTTGAGCCTTATTATATTTCCTTTCGTATCCCTCTTTTGGAATCAATAACAAAACTCGAAAGCCCGAGCGGGGAAAATCAGCGGAGAAACAAGAGAAAAACAGTCCAAAAGAAAAGAAAAGAAAAAGAAAAAAAAAGAAAAGGAAAAGAAAAGAAATGAAAAGAAAGAAAAGGAAAAGTGGAAGAAAGAAAGATCGCCACAATAAAGTAGTTCTATGCCTGAACTACGTTTGATTTGATCCCGAAAGGGTACGTAGGCAGCCTCTCTCTAAGGTTCAGTCACAACAAAGGAAAAATCCAAGAATCCCCAAGAAAGAAACTGGGGCAGAAGTTATAGTTGTCGCGAGGGATATGATTGCGAAAGCTGTAATGTTGAACCCACATTTGAATGATTTTGAGCCTTTATAACTTTCTTTCTAAAACCCGTCCAAAAGCCACATTACGGTCCGAAGAAAGACCTTCTGATCAATTTCAAGAAATGTCAATACGGTTAGGTAAAGCGACTCATGTTGGAGACAACACTCTGGTGAAAGAAAAAAAAATGAAATGAGAGATTCTTATTGGTGAAAACCCTCACGGGCACCGTAAGGCGAAGTGAGTTGAGAAAAATGAAATGAGAGAGTCTTATTGGTGAAAACCCTCACGGGCACCATAAGGCGAGGTGAGTTTGAGAGATATTAAAATGAGAGAGTCTTATTGGTGAAAACCCTCACGGGCACTGTAAGGCGAAAGTGAGATCTTTCAGTTGGGCAAATGAAAGAAGTCTGTGGTTGAAGGTTGTTTGAAACATGGCAAAACAAGCAAGGTTTGAGTTTGGTGAGAGTCGGGCGTGAAAGTATGAGACAACAAATGTGGTAACTGATAATTGATGGGTTGGACAGACTAGGCTGGAACCCAAAATGCATGGCATGATCAACGGAATCAGCCTTTCCACTCAGATAAGTCCTATCCTTTTCTCTTCATTACAACTCATTCGTTTTCAGAGTTTTTCTACCTCCGAGGTCATTGCATTTCATTCTCTTGAAGTCTGTCTATAAGATGCTTTAGTGTCAGTTCTATTCAAAAACAAAAGAAGGATGTCAAAGCTAATTACCAGCCTCCCAGTTAGATGGCACAACAAGGTGGGGACATGTCAAAAGAGAATAAAACATAGAGGACCGATGGAAATCAGAGTAATAATCAGATGGTTGTGAGGGAGAAGCAAGGTTCACAAGAAGGGAACCGAAACACCAAACAGTGGTACGAGGTAAAACATGTGGGTCATCAAGATCAGAGGGTTGAGAGTCAATTGGGAAATCGTGACAAGTCAAAGCAAGTCCGAAGAAGCAAGTCAGAGCAAAGTCGGAAGCGGGAGCATGGCCAACAAGAATGCCAGTAGCTAACCACCATTTTACATTAACTAATTTTCTTTGATTGGAACAGGGGCAGAAAATTTTCTTTATTTTGCTGAAATCAGGCGCCCACCTGGAGAACAAGGGAATACATTTCAAGTTGTCGCAATCAGGCGCCCACCTGGAGAACAAGGGAATACATTTCAAGTTGTCCCAATCAGGCACCCACCTGGAGAACAAGGGAATACATTTCAAATTTCAGCAATCAGGCGCCCACCTGGAGAACAAGGGAATACGTTTCAATCAGGCGCCCACCTGGAGAACAAGGGAATACATTTCAAGTTGTCGAAATCAGGCGCCCACCTGGAGAACAAGGGAACACATTTCAAATTTCAGCAATCAGGCGCCCACCTGGAGAACAAGGGAATACGTTTCNATACATTTCATGTTTTTGCATCAGGCGCCCACCTGGATAATAAGGGAATATATTTCATGTTTTTGCATCAGGCGCCCACCTGGTTAACAAGGGAATACATTTCAAGTTTTTAGCAATCAGGAGCCCGCCTGGAAAATAGAGGCATTTATTTGCAAGTTTTTAAGCAATCAGGAGCCCCGCCTGGAGAATAGAGGCATTTATTTTCAAGTTTTTAAGCAATCAGGAGCCCGCCTGGAGAATAGAGGCATTTATTTTCAAGTTTTTGGCAATCAGGAGCCAGCCTGGAGAACAAAGGCATTCATTTTCGGATTATTAGCAGTCAGGAGCCCACCTGGAAAATGGACACATGTTTCAAGTAATCAAGCAGCATTCAGAGGAATGGCAGCAATACCGCCGATCACCATGCAAAACAACAACAGGAATACCATCGGAAGATTACAAGATACAAGTTCAGGGCAACACAAGAACAAGTTAGAAGACATAGATAGGACCCTCTTGTGACTCGTAGATCATAGCTTAGGCTAGCTTCTTTTTATTTTTACCCGGTGTAATAAGGAGGTCAGCGAGCAGTAGCAGCAGCAACAGTGAAACCACAGCTTCATGGTAGTCCCAGCTACCAGACCTTCCCGAACTACACTGACCTGATTCCTGTTTAGCCCAGGATATGTAGGCAACCGCTGAAGCAGGGTGCGGTCAAGCGTTTTCAAAATTGCCTCACACGGAATATTCGAACGGGCAAAAATCGCTCGTTTCCGCTCACTTGTCTTTGCCCGAGAACTCTGCGTGTTCCCGAGCAAAGAGGGGCAGCTGTGAGTACGTGATTTTTGCCCTATATATGAATTATTCCCAAAAAATTCAAACAAAATAATTTCTCTTTCATTATTTTACACTTTTGTGAATTTTGTGTTATTTTTGTTAATTGTTTGCATTTTTGTTTGTGCATTTTTGTTTCATATGAAAAATATAAAAATATATGCCTGACATTTGCATTTAGGATTTAATTTCATATTTAAGGATTATTTAGTGGTTAAGTTATTTTTAGAACAAAATTTAAAGAAAATAACAAAAATGGTCCATTTTTGCATTTCTTAATTGTTAGTTGTTGAATTTGTCTTGAGTTTATTTTAAATAGGAATTAGTTAGCTTAATTTTGGAAATAAATTAGGTTTCATTTTAGTTTTATCATTTTATAAAATCAGAAAAATAAATAAATACAAAAAATACAAAAAAAAAGGAGCAAATAAATAAATACAAGAAAACAAGCAAAATATAATAAGAAGGCTGCCCTGAATTGGGCCATTGTCAATAAAATTCGGAGCCCAGGTATTTAATCAACCCCCAGGCCCAAAATAAACCCCTGAAACCCGCCTGGTCCATACCCATTCCCTAACCCGGCCTGCCCCCGTCCCAAAACGACGTCGTTTCGGCCTATTAAATCTGGACCGTCGAGGTTACAAGATCTAACGGTCGAGAAGCCTACATCCATAACTATATAATTGTCCTAATGATACCCCCCCCCCTTCAGACCCCCTGCCTCTCATCTCTCTCACCCCCTGTATACACCACCACTCCGCCGTCAGCCGCCGGCCGGAAATCGTCTCCGCCGGCGGCGATCGTCCAATCCACCTCAAATTTACACCGCTTACTCTCCGTAACCTCCTCTTTCCAAACTCCAAACCCCCATGTCTCAAATCCCCTCCCTTCTCTTCGAATGTTTGAATCTATGGACACCGCCTCCGCCGCCCACGGCGACGCCGCCCCCAAATCCTCCCAAATCGATACCCCTTAACCACCAGACCTCCCTCATCCTATATCTGTCTTCCTTCCCTTTCGAATATCGACCAAGCTTCCCAAATTTTGAATCTAAGAATTGAATTGAGGATTGATCCGGAACTCAAGCATGCAAGGCCCTCTCCAGTTTCCTTAGTCCTAAGCCTGCCCCAGGCTAACGCTTTTATCAGTGCCTGGACAAAGAAAGGGTGATTGACATTGTAGCAGGGGTTAAATTAGAAGTTCAACCTTGAATCCGAGTCAGTGGGTGAGCTCTTATTTTTACTTCATCTTCTTTTTCTCTCTTCGTTGTATTTGTGTCCTGTTCATATACTTAGCCTTCTGCTTCATCTCTTCTTTTTGTTTGTATAATCAAACTGCTATTCGAACAAGGTTTCAGATTAAATTGAGTGTTGTCACTCTGCTATTTTGATTGTTCGTAGTTTGCGTTCAAATCCTGATTTCTTTACCTTTTAATTACCTTCATGATTGAATGATTTAGAGTGTTAGGTTTTGATTAATTTTTGTTAATACTGTCCTGCCTCGATCTTTTCTAGTTTGATTTTGTGTTGATTCATGAGCACTTTTGATAATCTGATTTAGTTTCAATTGCCTAATTACCGGTTCACTGATTCTTAAGTTTAATTGCTTGATTGTTTACCTAGTTTAATTTTTAGGATTTTCTGGTTATAGCTGAATAGGATAGGATCTTGTTTAACCACGGTTAGTTCTTGACCAGTTACTAGGGTAACAGGGGACTGTCTGGTTTAGCTCAGTAATTCCAAGAGGGTTCAAAGGGTAGTTTAGGTATGAAAAAGGGTAGTTTCATTAAGATTGGTAAAATCAAAACCAAGACAAGGATAGAATAGGAATTGTAATGGGTATAGACCCTTCTAGAGTGGGCTTTAGTATAGATTTTAATAAAATAGGTGTAGTTACTTGTGTAACAAGTCAAGAAACAAGGGGTAGAAAATAGAATTAAGATAGGGACTAATGGGTAAAGTGAAAATCTGAAATTGGACCCTAAGTTTGCCTATAAATAGGCATTCACTTGCCTTGTACAAGAAGTTTTTTTGAGCTCCAAAATCCTCCCCAAAAATTTCCTCTCCGATTTCAGACCTGATTTGAAATGCAAACCTTCAAAATCCAAAAACAATAAAAATCTAATAGAGAAATCCCAAAAAATTACTGTTATATTAGTTTACTTAGGTCATTTTCAGATTCGATCATTGAATTCAATTCTCTAGCTCATATAGGATGAAAGCTACTTGAATTGCCTTGTGTTTTGTTCAATATTTGATGGATTGAAGACAGTTTGAGTCATCTAGGCAGTGGATTTGGGAGATTCGAGTCAATTGTGATCTTAGTTTGAGTGCTTGCTTTCCTGTGTTCATTTCTGGGTATTCGAGCTGGTTTTGGGTTGCTTCAGTGATAGAAGTGGTTGTTGTGTGTGATCTATCGCTGGAGTTTCAAATGTGTTCCTGAATTTGCTGTGTAAACTGATTTGTTACTGAATTCTGAACTTATGCCTGGTTTGCTGCTGAGAACTGTTACTGCTGCTGATCTTTCTTCTTCCTATTGATCACTGACTTCCAGGTACACGTTTGAATCGACTCTTGCTGTAACTTTGAGCTTGAAATGGAATACAATTACCCACTTATTTGATCCTGAAATATGCTGCCTGGACTGTGGGTGTTGGTAGTTAAATAGGTGTTAAATTTAATTGTACAGCATAGTTTAGAATCGATTTGTATGTGTATAAATCTGGACTGTATAATTAAGACTGGATCAGACTGTTTTCGAAACTGTTGAGACATTTGGAATCGATTGTAGTTCATGTTCTCAATATCTGAATATTGCATATAAAGGTTAGAACTAGAAGTCCTGAATATGAGCCTATTTTATGGTAAAACTGCAGCCCCATTGTATTAATTCGAATAGGACTGTTAATAATTTAGGAAATGGAACAGAATGATCATTTAGTGAGCAAGTAACTTGAACAATTATGTGTTAGTTTCAATAATGATTCCCAGATGGTTGCTATAATTTAAATTAGGCTCGTATTGATGTTTGGATTAAGGTGTTTGCGTGGAAGGTATTGAAATGTGTTTTAGAATCAGAAATTGTTTAATTCCCTTGAGGCAAAATAACATGTGCTGTAAAATCAAAAGCTTCATCTCTGTTTGAAGCTGGCCTGCGTTAAAATTGGGCTCTCATGAGCCAACTTGGATTGATATTAATTTGGAATTCAAAGTAGTCTTACGCCTGTGGACCACTGGGCCCCATGCTGGACCCAATGTTGATTTCACGTCGCTGGGCCTGGCTTCACCTAGAGCCCGATTTCTTCATGCATTAAATCTGCAACCATGTTTAATCACATCAGGTTTATCAGTTGGGCCCTCGGTCCATTTGTGCTAGACTGATCCCTTTGCTCGAAATAAGTAACTCTCCTTGTGCGAATCATTAGTCAGTCGGAGGGAAGCCTTTAATCACATTTAGTTCTAGCGGATTAAGCCCATTAAATAGATTGAGTGAGCCATAATTAGATAACTCGTAGTGCATGGCCCTCATGAATTAGTTTAGAACCGTTAAGCTAGAATAAATTGAGGCGCGCCAAGCCCGATAAAATCTCAGATGCTTGGCCCCCGTTCAAATATTTCTTTTAAAACAATTAGAATCCGAGGCGTGCCATTTAGCAAATTTCATGGCCCTCGCAAAGCCAAAATGCGTAGTTGCTTTAGGCGCGTATTTTAATAATATTACTTTCCTAAATTCGGGTGCACATTTATGTGACCCACATCCAAATCTCAACGAAGTCGAAATGTGTCAACAATCACGGCTGCACTCGTGCGACGTGGTTCGAGAAGCATTTTCACGACGTTGCAATTCTTATTAAAAATAAAAATAAAAGCGGGTTACTAATAAAAGCACATAAGTTAGAACATGTTTTGAAATCAGATGAAATTAAATACAACAGTGGAGCGACCGTGCTAGAATCACGGGATCCGAGGGTGCCTAACACCTTCCCTCGGGTCAACAGAATTCCTTACTTAGAATTTCTGGTTCGCAGACTCCATTCGGAAGTCGAAATTTTCCTCGGTTCGGGATTCAAGATAAACCGGTGACTTGGGACACCAAAAGCCAAACTTATCCCAAGTGGCGACTCTAAATAAATAAATAATCCCGATTCGAATAATGTCACTTAAAAAATGGAAAAACTCCCTTATACATTTATCCTTCGGGGTAGGTGTGTAAAAAGGAGGTGTGACACCCAATACAGGTACTATACCTCTNCAGAACCCATCCTTCTTTCTTTCTTTCCTCGGCCCATTTCTCATCATCTGGAGTTGGGTACGAAGCCTATCCCGAAAAACTTTTCTGCTGTGGGTAGAGTTACCGGCTCTGATATTCCTTGTAAAGCTTTTCCCAACCCTTTTCCTGGCTTGAAACCGTGTCTAATCATTTCTCTGGCCAACATGATTGAAGCATTAGACAGGAAAGGCTGAGGACAAGGATTTCCCTCCTCATGCTGATCTGCTACCACAATTTCAAAGGCTTGATAAACAATATGCTCACTTCCTTCCCTCGCCTCCAAACATGGGATAGATGGGTCACGATAAATGGACTGCTCGTCTTCTCCGTGGACCACGATTTCCTGGTCTTCATACTCGAATTTTACCATTTGGTGGAGGGTAGAGGGCACAGCTCCTGCAGCATGGATCCAGGGCCTTCCCAAGAGAAAATTATAAGATGTATCCATGTCCAACACCTAGAAGGTTACCTCGAACTCTACCGGACCTATGGTCAATATCAAATCAATTTCACCGATGGTATCCCTCTTAATACCATCAAAAGCTCTCACACAAACATTATTCGGCCGAATCCTTCCCGTCCCAATTTCCATCCTTTGCAATGTGGAGAGCGGGCAGATGTCAACCCCCGATCCTCCATCCACCATGACTCGCTTGACATAATAACCTTCACACTTGACAGTCAGATGCAAGGCTTTGTTGTGAGCTGCGCCTTCCGGAGACAAGTCATTTTTACTAAAAGAGAGTTGATTGATGGTGAAGAACCTTTCTGCCATCCTTTCGAGCTGCTCGACTGAAGTTTCAATTGGCACGTACGCCTCATTCAAAGTTTTCATCAAGATCTTCTGATGTTCGGAGGATTTCGTCACCAATGAGAGCAGGGACACCTGTTCAGGATATTTCCTTAATTGATCCACTGTTTCATAATCAGGCATCTTCATTTTCTGGAAGAAGGCTTCTGCTTCCTCAGCACTCACTGGCTTCTTGGACGGAAAACGCTTTCGAGCGGCATTTTTTACCTCCTGTACATTCGAATATTTCTCAACAGAGATTTTCCCTGGAAGTGCCCTCGAAATTTCTTTGCCCTTGTATGTGACCACTGTTTGCTGATAGTTCCATGGCACTGCAGAGGGATCTGTCATTGGCTTCTGTGGTACGCGTCCAATAACCACTGGCTCATTCAGCCGAGGCGGTTTAATTGTCCCCCGTACCACATAGGCTCCTTTCGGTACGTATATTGGCGTTTCCCCTTTTACTTCAACCTTCCTTGGAGCACTGACCACTAATGGTTTTTCTTGGCGTCGTCGCGGAACATAGAGAATTCCGTTCTTAGGAGGTTCCGTCTCTACTTTTGTCTCAGGTTTCTTCTCAGGCTCAGTTTTGACACTTTTTTATTCTTCTTCTCCCCTTTCCGTTGCTTCGGGGGTACCCTGGGTTTCTTTTCGGCGTCGGCAATGGAAATTATAGCTTTTAATGCGGGATCAAATTCTCTGTCTTCGCAGATCATCCCGATTACTGGCCCGTTGTTGTGCGTGGGCAATGGGTTATTAGTCACATTCGTGGCTTCTTTATCCCTTAACACTATTTTCCCTTTTTCAATCAAATCTTCCACAGCTTTCTTCAATGTCCAGCAGTTATCAGTACTATGCCCTTCAGCTCCTGAATGGTAGGCACAATGGACCCCTCGTTGATAAGCTGGAGATTCAGGGTTCTGCCTGTTTTGGGGAATAGGCTGCAGCAAATTCATCTGGACGAGTTTCGGGAACAAACTGGAGTAAGGTTCACCAATCGGCGTAAAATTTGGTCGTCTGGGTGGTTCCCGAGGGAGGAAGTTATTTTGCGGTGGTCGGGGATTATATTGGTTCTGGTGAGGAGGTTGTTTTCTTTGGAATGGAGGTGGATTTTGGTTAGCTTGTGGTTGCGGTCTGCCGAAGGGTTGAGCATTCATGACCGCATAAGGTGGAGGAACATAAGCCATATCAGTATGAGGATAGTAGTGTTGAGGGGTTCTTTCAGAAAATACCGGTCTAGGAGCCCGGTATCTTCTTCCTCCCGATGCTGCCATCACTGTTTCTTCTTTCTTTTTGATTTTGGCCATTCCTCCAGAGCCTTGGATGGCTTGGGAGGTTGCTCTTATGGCTGACTGGCTCAAAATTCTACCCGTTTTTAGCCCATTCTCTACCATCTCTCCGATTTTTATTGCCTCTGCGAAGGGTTTGCCCATGGCGGACATCATATTCTGAAAATAGTCTGCTTCCTGGGCTTGAAGGAAAACAGTGACCATCTCTACCTCATCCATTGGAGGCTTCACTCTTGACGCTTGTTCGCGCCACTTAATTGCATATTCACGGAAACTTTCTGAAGGCTTTTTCTTAAGATTTGCCAAAGAGTTCCTGTCTGGCGCGATGTCTATGTTGTACTGAAATTGTCGAACAAAGTCTCGGGCCAGATCATCCCAAATATGCCAACGCGAGACATCTTGGTCCATATACCATTCTAAAGTGATGCCAATCAAGCTTTCTCCAAGATAAGCCATCAACAACTCTTCTTTGCCACCGGCTCCCCGTAACTGATTGCAATACTTCTTCAGGTGAGCAATGGGGTCACCGTGTCCGTCGTACTTCTCAAATTTTGGTGTTTTGAACCCTGACGGCAAGTGTACATGCGGGAACATACATAGGTCTGTATAGGAGACACTCTTTTGCCCGCTCAGGCCTTGCATGTTTTTCAAGCTCTGCTCGAGGCTTCTCATTCTCTTCGCCATCTCATCCTGCTCTGGGGCTTTGGGGGTTTTGTCCTGCCCTGGTGTAAGCTCGTATGGTGGTGGCTGAGAGTAATTATATGTGGGATATTGAGGAGGATCCACCGGAAAGACAGGGTTTTGGAAGGTGAAAGCTGAGGGATCAAAGGCAGGTCTTGGCAGTGAAGGTTGTGTTGTAGCAGGGCATGGTGGAGCAGTGAAGATGTTAGGAGCTGCTCCTGCTGGGAACACCTGGGGGCGGACCTCAGAAGGTGTTCCGACGAAGTGAGCGGTCATGGTAGGCTGTCCCAAAGGAGTATGAGGGTGGCTGATAGGGACAGTAGTAGCACCTCCAGATCTAGGGAATAACTCTGGGAATCCAGGAATGGTGCTTGGAGGTTCCTTTCCGTTGTTCCAAGCATCCCACATTTCCATCAATCGCAGGCGCAAGATCCGATTTTCTTCAGCTGTAAAAGATTCAGAGGCCGGGACCCCC
>NW_017670708.1:17377-46740 GCF_001879085.1 Nicotiana attenuata | reverse complement strand
CTACTAACCTACGTAAGTTGTAAACGTTTAAACAAAACGTTTACAACGTTTTAACTGGTTTTTTAAAAACCGTTAAAGGGTACGAAACGTAAGGGTACGAACTAGGGTAGTTTAGAGTTAAAACGTAAAACTTACGTAAACGGTTAGGACGTCGTAGTTTCCTACGACGGGGTAGTAGTGTCGACTCCACTGCATGATTATTCCTTATTTTACTAGTAAGACAGAACTACCTCTACTTGTTTTTGTCTAGCAGTGTATGTGGATGATGTGTTGCTCACAGGGACTGATTATGAAGAGATTGATCAACTCAAAGTTTCTTACATGATAAGTTTAAAATCAAGGATTTGGGACAGCTACATTACTTCTTGGGTCTGGAGATCCTTTACAAGTCAGATGGCATTGTTGTCTCTCAAAGAAAGTTTGTTTTAGACTTATTGAAAGACTATGAATGTCTTCATTATCCACCCCTAACTTCTCCTCTTGATCCTACAATCAAGCTGAAAGCCAAAGAGGGAACCCCACTTTCTGATCCTACTTTCTATAGAAGTTAATTGGCAAGTTAAATTTTCTCACCAATACCAGGCTGGACATAGCTTATGGGGTTCAGCATCTTAGTCAATTCATGCAAGACCCTAGGGAGCCCCATTTGAAGGCAGCCTATCGCATGTTGAGATACCTAAAAGGAGATCCCACTATGGGTCTTTGTTTCAGAAATGAAGGTGATCTTTCTCTGACTGCATATTGTGACTCTGATTGGGCAGCTTGTCCAGATTCCAGAAGGTCAGTATCCGGGTACATTGTGTTCCTAGGTGGAAGCCCAATTAGTTGGAAGTCTAAGAAACAAGAAACTATTTCACTCTCCTCAGCAGAAGCAGAATATAGAGCTCTCAGAAAGGTTGTTGGTGAGCTTGTTTGGCTATCCAGGCTGCTTGAAGAACTTACTGTGTCAATAAATCTACCCATACCTGTACATTGTGATAGTCTATCTGCTTTACACATTGCTAGGAACCCTGTATTCCATGAAAGAACCAAGCATATTGAAGTGGATTGCCATTTTGTGCGCACCAAGCTCCAAGAGGGTCTCATTTCACTACATCACATTGGGACTGGGCAACAACTTGCTGATGTTCTTACTAAAGTCCTCACTGGAATCAAACATTCTTCTGTACTTGGCAAGTTGGGTGTGACTCCTTCACCTCCAACTTGAGGGGGGTATTGAGAATATTACTGTATATTTATTTGTATCAATGCTGAGTCAGCATTATTAGTTAGCATCAGTTAGTCAATAAGTCAATATGTATATATATGTACTGAGAGCAACCTTTTTAGTTAGTTTTTGGTTAATATCAATTTCAGTTAACCGACTTTACTCTTCTCTTTGTTATCCTCTCTCTTCGAGAAGCTTCCACAACCTCCATTGGAGGCAGCTCGGAGCTCCCTCATTTCTCAACTTTCACAAACAGCATAGCATTAGTAGAAAAATACTACTTCGTAAAGCTGAAGCAGCTTCAGTTGCTAAGTTTTAGTACTTATTACTAGCTTCCGTGCGTATACTTTAAAAAAGGAATCTAACCATGATATTTTTGCTCGAGGCAAAAGTAGGTTGATTTTATGAATGAGATATACTAAAGGATAAGCTTAGACTTGAGTTGGTAGTAACGTTTTTGGTCCGAGCCATTTTTCATGTCTTTCAAGTTTTGTCAGATGGCTGAACCTTTTGTGAATCATCCGATATTTGCATGTGTGGTAATGAGCAGCTACTATTGAGAACCATTTATTACTGGTTGAAAACTATTTCCAATGGTGTACTGTACGCGGACTGTTGCACAGACAGCGTCAACATATTGTCGCAATTCGTCTTAAAAATTTGTCTATACAATCTTGGAATTTGTCTATAAGTCTCCCAATTAACGCACCAGCGGCGGAAGTAGCTTTTTAGCTTGCCGAATTAAGTATGTTGCCGAATGGGGTGTGTGTGTGTGAGAAAGCCATTGAATTTTAATAAATATTATATTTTGAATATACAATTTCAAATATTCAATAGGTTTAGTGTTAGTAACTTGAAATATTGAACTCATTTCGTTCATTGTTTTTAGGGGTGTACAAGCCGAATCGGAAAATCGCACCAATCCGAAAAGTCAAACAAAACGATTAAATAATCCGATTAAATTTGGTATTAAGTAAAAAAAATCGAACCAAACCGACATAAATATATATCATTTTTATATATACTTATAAGATTTTTTTTATAGATTTTCTTTAAAAACTATCTAAAAATATTTGTGATTCTCTTATGGAATGTAATATTTAGTTAAATATGAAGTGCTCCATATTTATTAACTTTAAATAATGGATTGTATGGTCACTTTCTTATCAAGTGTTAGTAAAATACGTCAATCTCCTTGTTCTTCTATATTCATATATGAAGATCTATTAAATTCTTATATCTTTTTCGAATTCGAAATGATATTTTGATAATTTAAAATTAAATAGAACATATCATTATATAAGATCATATTTATTTTTATGTTTAATTATTAAATTCGGTTAACCGTGTAAGTGTACATCAACATAAAATTATTGTCAGACGACTGAAAAATAACTATCGTGTGTTAAGAAAATTATTTCATAAGAATATTTTAATAGATCATATATTTGTCAATTTCTAAATTTTTACTAAACATATACTTTACTTATCAAAAAATTAACAAAGTAAGATTCAAATAATATTCATATAACAAAAACCCCGAAAACTCCGACAAAACTAAACCAATTCAAATCGATATAGTTGGTTTGATTTGATTTTGATAAAAACCGAACAACCCGATCCATGTACACCCCTGACTGTTGTTGTATGTGGAATAGTCTAAGAGCATTAGCCAAAAACTATCATCTCTATATTCCCCTAAAAACTGATGGATCGAGTTGTTTACGAGTTAAGACTATTCCGGAGGTCAAAAGGTCAAATTTCCGATAAATCCCTAAAGTCAAAACCTTATAGTATAAGTACTTTTTTGTGTGGTTTCCAGCCAATCTCATGTGCTTGTTACTTTCTGTCTATCCATGGTTAATGTGACCTATTTTCACCATTGAATCAGACTAATTTAATTTAATTTTTAAGCTAAAATTTAAACAAGGGCGGCTCTAGGGTAAGGCAAGTGAAGCTCTTGCCTTAGGCCCCAAATATTTAAGGCCCAAAAAATATAAAGTACTATTATATGATTATATAATATATATAATCTATATTTATATAATTATTGATAAAATATTTTAAATTTTAATATTTTTTTGAAATTGGGTAGAGGTGGGATTGAATAATCTAATAGGATAAAATATTTCTCTCACTAAATTAAATGATACATTTACCTTCTCATCAGATCTATTTTTCTTCTTCTTTATGTATAGTCTTTTTCATATTTTTTACTATTTTAATTTTTAATTTCAATTCAGATTCTCTAAATTAGCTATTCCTTTTTGTCACATTTGATTGATCCACGCATCAAAAAGCGAAATTCAAAAATAGCCAGATTTACCACTGGTCGTTGAAAAATAGCCAAGTTTCAAAAGTCATCGAAATTTAGCCACTTTAAATCTGAGCGAAAACACTGTTCAAAATCCGGAAAAATACGCCCGCAAATTTTACGGGAGTTCCAGCATAAGTATGCTTGAACTCCCGTAAATTTTACGGGAGTTCCAGGATAACTATGCTGGAACTCCCGCAAATTTTACGGGAGTTCAAGCATAATTATGCTGGAACTCCCGCAAATTTTACGGGAGTTCCAGCAAGTATAATTGTCCAGTATAATATGCTGGAGTTTGGAGCACTGGTGCTCCAGTCTCCCGCAAATTTTACAGGAGTTAGCAAAGTATACCGGTCCAGCATAATATGCTGGAGTTCGTACACAAATGCACCAGAACTCCCGTATATTATACTGGACCGGTCCCTGTTGCAGCAAAATAGTGGCTATTTTTCATTGACTTGATAACGCTGGCTATTTTTCATTGACCAGTGTGAAAACTGGCTATACCATGATATTTTAACAAGTTCTTTTGTATCTCATCTTTTTTAACTAGGAAATCCCCAACATAAGTGTACATAAGGTTCAAAACATGATTGATAATAGGCTCAACCATTTTCACCGAATGCTACATTTCTGTACAGAGGAGAGTTCAATACCATATTGTGTGCGCCTAATCCACACATTATACGTTGCTCTATAACCACTAGATCAAAGCAATGTAGACTTTTTTTTTTATAGTATATGGATTTTATGACAGAAATTTAAGGGTCCTCTAATATATTTTAGTTTTAAACCACTAGTTCCGTTGAGCCGTCCCAGTTAATGATCAACAATTATTTATAGATCACTGCCCTATGTACGTGTTGTTCAACCAGCTTCATTCACATTTTATAACTAAATAACCCATTCACTGATTTTTGTTTTATCTTAATTGAAACACCATAAAATTTGATTGAGAATGAGCGGACGGGTAGCTCAAGTAGGAGACTAGTAAGCTTTGATATAGGTCCAAAAATATTTTCAGCAATGGATTTTATGATTTTATTTCAAGTTAGACAATATTAAAATTTGTAAAAAAAAAAAAAAAAGTACAAAAAACCTTGGACAAAAGAAAGAAAGAAAGATTGCCTACTCTTTAACACCAAAAATATTTTACAACTTTAAATTAAATTACTTAAATCTTCATATTAGTAAATTATTTTTTTTGTAACAATATCAAAGGGGACATATTGAAAATACATGTCTAACATCTTATTTAAGTTAGCTCTTACTAATATAAATAATAATAATACTACTCTGTGAAGTTAAAGGCTTTATCATTTAAGAATGTTATACTATAAATACTAAATATGAAAAAATGGCAACACTAACTTTTTTATGCATATGTATGTATATTAATAAAAAAAATATAAGGTCTCTTATTAAAATCTGGCGTTAGGCCACTAATTTTATTGAGCCGCCCTTGAATTTAAATATTCATATGTTTCAAATATTACTAGTTACTACTAGTATATTAACATTTTGGAATAGAAGATAAATATTTTTATAGTATGAGAATATTATCACTTTTAGCACGCGCCAGAAACTATTTACATATGGTAACCGAAAAAGTGTGTATAACATACATAATGTATATATATACAAAAGATTATATAAATTTTATACGTTTTTCGGTTATTATTTTTATATCGGCTATACAATGTTATTTTTCCTATTTTGTATACTTATAGTTAGCCAAACCAATGTTTTATGAACCTCTAGACCAAGTCATCGTTTATATGTTAGCAGTCCAACATTTCTAAAGCCTTAATCTTCTCTCCTTCATTCCTCTCTGTCTCTCTAACCACAAAACCATCACAGAAGTCTCAGAAAGAGAGAGACAGGGAGAAAGAGGAAAGAAGAAATGGAAGATTTCGCTTTAGCTCATCGGAGATATGTGAACAGTGGCCAAAGGATAGGAATTATCGATGACAAAGCCTATGCAGTTAATAACATCTACGTTATCCGAGCACATCATCATTTTCCGACGACAACATCGACGAATATGATGCCTTCTCACAAATACCAAATCCCAAAATCCAGTAACTATCAATTACCAGAGAGTCGGCCATGGTATTCAACGCCGGAGCTTAAAAGGAAGAAGAGGGTGGCCAAATATAAGATATATTCCATGGAAGGAAAAGTCAAGAAATCTTTCAAAAATGGTTATCGTTGGTTCAAACATACTTGCTCTAGAATTATTCATGGGTTTTAATATAATTTCTTCGTCTAGGCATGTAATTTGTTTGTTTTCGTCTATGTAATATTCATGCATGTTTACATGCATGGTGTTATGACAATTACGTTATTGTATTTCTTCAACAGCTTCTTTCCTTCGTTATTTGTCTTTTTTCCTTTTGGTTAATTTCCTCGAAAACGTAATTCTCTGGTGTATATGTGGATTGATTGTGCAATTCTAGTGGCTCTCTTTCACATTTAATCTTTGTCGTTTTATGTTTGAATTTTTAGTTTTAGAATATAAGAGGATCAGGAAATGAAAGAAAGATGGTTTGAAAAGACTTAAGGATCTTGAACTTAAAGTTTATGAGTTCTGAATTGATATTGTATGTTAGTTTTATTTACTGGGTTCGTAGCTAAATAATCATACATGTGAGATAGATTTTCTAATAAAAATATAGAGTCTACTGATTTTCCGAGGTACCATTAAACTGGAAGTACATTATATGAGTTATTATTGTGTATGTAGAAGAAGCAAATATTGGGTGTTATTCGGTTTGTGTTTTAAATAAGATCCTTTTTGTCTTTATTTAAACAATTCCTTATTCCTTCTTTTGACGTTTTCTTTTCTGAATGCTGAGATTAATACCAATGAGGAGGTCTGTTTGTTGATCATCTGATAATGGAAGTGTCAGAGCTATTAGTAAATGGATCTTAAATCTTTAAGGAGGTTAAGTAGAAAAAGTAGTTAATATATTATTTGGTAACATAATGTCTCTTGCAACTAGGATTTCAAGGGTCAATTTAGACATTAACTGTCATTTAGAATGACATTAGTTGTTCATCCATTTGCCTCTTGGAGATAAATAAGATGTTAAGTTTTAAAAGCTACATTTCACTGTTATAACAAAATATACAAATCCTAAGACGGTCCTAACAATGATTTTTAGTCGGAATGGGAGTGATTATTATGATTCATCATTTGGTATAAATATTACTTCCTCCGGTCCAAAATAAGTTTTTTTTTGGCTTTTTTCTTGTGGTCCAAAATATGTGATTTTTTCAGATTTCAATAATGAATTAGTTATTTTTTTCCTACAGTACTTTTGGAGTAATTAATGTTGGAGTATGTGTTAGAAGTGTTTATGTGAAGAGATAGAAAAGGTTAATATGGTCAATTTCATTGTTAATTAATGTTAAAAGTTGAATTTTGTTATAAAACAATAAGAGAAGAAGAACAGTATTGCAAAGAAAAGTAGGGAGAGAGAATTCTTATTGATTTTGGGATGGATTACAATGGAATAGAACCCTCTATTTATAGGGAGAGGGTGACTTAGCCACCAAGCAATGAACCCTAGAATCTCTCTAAATATAGACATTCACCATAAATACAATTCTATTTATAACACTCCCCCTTGAATGTCTATTCAACAGATAACGTGCCTCGTTAAAACCTTAACTAAAATAAAACCCAGTGGGAAAAAAATTCTAGAAAAGGAAAAAGAGTACACATATCTAACAATACGCCTTTTGGTTGCCTCGTTAAAAACCTTGCAAGGAAAACCCATTGGGACAAGACCTTGTAAGGGAAAAAGAGTACAACGCGTATTAACTCCCCCTGATGAGAGCATCAATTCACATCCTTGAGCTTTCGTATCCCAATCTTGTACACTATCTTCAAAAGATCTTTGGTAGAGATTTGATGAATAAATTAGGCATATTAACTTGAATAAATATATTGCACCTTGAAATCATCATTCTTGATAGAGATGAATTGTCTTCATATGATCTTATTGGAATCGTCAGTTCAATATCTTCACATAGAGGTGAAAACTTTTGCTATCATATTATCATGCATATAGTTATAGCAAGATACATTTGTGCACAAATTGCACTGAGGATGTAGTACTTCATGACCATGAATTCTATATGCTTTAAGCAATTTAAATCCTTCAGGGATTGTTAAGTCATATAAGCCATATAATAGACTTTAGATGCATATCAAGTTTTCTTGTCATGCTAGACATATAAGATATCGAAAACTGATTGCACATACCATTGACTTTGTACTTTCAAGTGTTTGAACTGCAAGTCCAAAACTACATGTCTTTCATATGAAACCAATTCTATTTGAATTGTTTCTTCAGACTTAAGATCCTCATATATATTTAGCGGTATCATAGATGTCGTCGACGAACATTTTATATTGGTTTCAACATTTTTAATAAAGACATAACATAGATTCATTCATATATTCAGGTACCTGAATCTCTCATGAGATTTTATGAAGTGTTATGTCATGTGATCTTCTAGATCACTTGCCTCCTTTATTATGATCATTTTGATCATTTGCTCATCTTCTTTATCAAGAAGTTTATTTGAAACCGATTTGTCTATATGCTTTAAGCGTACCATAGACTTTGCCCTTCTGGGACTTAATAGAAGCATTTGAAATGAGAATATAGTTACTTTCTTTGGTTCAGCAAATGCGTCTGGCATGCTTTGCAATAAATTGCACATGAATTATCCTTTTATGAACTTCAAGTTCATATTATCTTATTCGAGGATCTATATGAACAAATGATAATTCATTCCACGCAACTTTTTCTCAACTTTTTATCATGTCTCCCCCTCATGTTAGAAAAACTAACTTGTTTTCTCAACTTTGAGAACTCATCTTTGTGTTTTATGGTGTTAATCAAAATATACACCGCACATCAATAATAATAAGATAGAATTATTTGGTTCCTGACCATGAACCACTTGTGAGGGGAGAAAATAATATACTTTCGTATATAACGTATATCAAAATGATATAGATAACTTTGTTCTCATAAGCAATAGTTTAGCTATTAAGTGGAGGCACTCAATAAATTATTTTGCTAAACCAACTATGATGTAAACCAACTTATCAAGAAGAACTATCTTGAATAAAAAATCTGGAAATTATGCTATATATTAAATTATTGAGCAAGTTACCTCGCAAACATCAGGTTGCGGGTCAATAATAATTGCACATGTAACCATCTCATAGATGCATCTTATGTGGTATACATGGTAGGTGAATGGGCCCATATTCACCTTTGATGTTTCGAGCATTCATGGGATTCAATTCCAATTTTAATTGGTCTATTAATTAATGAGAACAAGCAATGTAAGAGAAATCGTAAAGAACTTTTTAGTTCTTTAATATTTACCCATGTGAATTCTCTTTTATTTTTGCACATCATACTTGAATTAACATGGCTAATCCAATTATGCCAACTGGATAAATTATCAATATTGATAAACTTCAGGTTTACACCATGATGTGTGCAATTATGAATAAACTCCAAGTTTATTATGATATGGGTTTTTATATCAATAAATATCCACTTCATTGTGGTATTCTTTTGCTTATGTAGTACAAATTGGAGAATAAAGTGGGTAGCTTTTCACATACATATTACCCCGCTACAAGTTGTGGTAATAGAAGATCTTAAATCTTTCCTTTATTTATAGTCTCAATATGACCAACCGCTTTCGCGAATACTTTAGAAACTCAATTAAGTTTCTTTGAGACTTACTACAACACAATACCTTATTGGTAATTAATTGTGTTTCTCCAAAATAGTATAATTGGCTCTTGCAGAGTTCTCAATTAATTTTGTAGTACCACATATTCATCAACACCCATATGGTGAATATCTCTTTTAAAGAGAAAGTTATACCATTATGGTTATGGTCAAAATTATATGCAAAATCTGTTTCTTGCATTACCGTTGTCTTTTAACAATCACAATGCCAAAATATTTCGGCGTACAATAGGTACGTGACCAATGACCATTCATGCCATAATAATGACATAATTTTCTTATATCATCTCAAACCTCCTTTTAGAGGTGAGTGCGGTATATTCACCACCACTAGCACGTTCATATTCTTTGAAGAATGAATATGTATTCATAAATCAGATGTTGTCACATTCACATCATGAATGGACCATAATCATCTATATGTGCTTTATAAAATCTCATGTCAAATCGATGACAAATATTACTTTCATAGAGTGAAGGATTATTTTATGAATCCTTATTATTCTCATTACCACAAATGATGACGATTATAATTTCGTCTATTGCCACGTCCACATCCATTGATACCTTCACGGTAATAGTTTTGTCTTCTTTCAGACATATCACATACTGCTATCACATTCTCTTATGGCAATGAGAATGGAGCAAATTCAATGGGACGGATTTTCAATTCTTTGCCCACAATCATACATGAATTTGATCATGGCAAGACAGAGAAATTTTACCAATTCGAGTGGTTATAATTTCTTACAAACTCTATCAGAGTTATAATCAAACTTTGTTGTCTTTGCTTGTATATAAAATAAAATTATAAAATTTCAAGAATATAAAAGAGAAAAATAAACTAAAATACTTACCTTAAATCTAAAATTTAATCATGAAGGAAGTTCATGGAATAATTGACAATCATTATGCTCAATCCCAAAGCTTCTACTCAATTGGTTAGAGTCTCGTGCTGATAACTTGTTATAAAACAATAAGAGAAGAAGAACAGTATTGCAAAGAAAAGTAGGGAGAGAGAATTCTTATTGATTTTGGGATGGATTACAATGGAATAGAACCCTCTATTTATAGGGAGAGGGTGACTTAGCCACCAAGCAATGAACCCTAGAATCTCTTTAAATATAGACATTCACCATAAATACAATTCTATTTATAACAAATTTCTTAATATGTGTGAAAATAACCAAAAAATCACTTATTTTTTATCGGAGGGAGTAATGTATTATGCAAAATAAATTAATAAATAGTAGCTGGTAGTTACATGAATTGAAGATTACCGAGGTCTCTTTACATTTGTAAATCCTCACCTTTGATAGTAGATAACTGTTTTGATTAGTTTAGGAACGGTTGGTATAACAAATGGAACTGCTTAAGGACTATAGATTATTATTCTCTTGTGGTCACATCTTAATTAACTATAAACTTTAGTGTATCTTGAACATATACGATAATGAAAGCATACACATTATTTGACCCCCCCCCCCCCCCACACACACACATATATATATCCCCAAGATAAAGTTCTGGGAACTGTGATAAATAGCAAATGGATCTGTCCCAAAGGCTATGACAAGTGTATAATAGTTACTCCCTCCGGTTCACAATAAGTGACCAATTTGCTTTTATCACGCCCATTAAGAAAATACTAAATTCTATACAAAAATATCTACTATGACTAAACTACCCCTAATTAAACTTTTGATGTGAGCGGTAAAAAAACTTTTTAGGGATATGTACATAGGGATTATTTTATAAAAACAAATTGAATTATTTCTTGATTACATAACTGGACACTTATTTTGAACCAAAATGAAAAAGGAAATTGATCACTTATTATGAACAGGAGGGAGTAATATATAAGAACCCAAACAAAAGCAATATGACATCAAATTGTGATGAACAACAATAAATGGCATTTATGTGAATAAATGTAAAGGAGTCACCCAAGAAATGATGAAAGCAATGAATATTCCTTCTGACAATTATGATGAATGAACCTTTGAGTGTCCGAAATATTCTCGGATCCAGTGGAAAAGTGACAACGAGAATCTTATTGAAAATGTTGTTTTTGTGTGCTTATAATGAGACTCGATTTTCTCTCTCTAAAGTCCAAGTATCTTTTACAAAATGAATATTTCATGTCTCCTTTCATTGTGTCTCTTTCTATCTATAGGGAACATGTTCCTAAAAACCTTAATAGTACAGGTACAGAGAATATCCTCTTTAATGTTCTATCTTGAAATGTCGTTATAACTTTGTCAAGAGTGTTCGACCTCGGCCTCGATCTTTTACGACTCCTCGACCGCAACCTTTGTTGACTCTTCGAACACGTCCTTCGTTTGTTAATTGGATCACATCGACACATGGCGGCCTTGGGATGTGTCATCAATACCATTTATATTCAAGTATCCTAGAGATAGATTTCGAGCCATACAGTTAGCCCCTTCGCTTATTGAGACCGGCTTCGCGGGTGGGTTCGATGAGCGGATCATGTTGTCGGTGGTCGAGCTAATCAAACGGACTACACGGGTCAAGGTTATTATTGCGAGCAAACAATGTGGCCTTCTATGAGCCGCAAATTTCAAATGCTTCGAATTTCCTAGGTGATTTACTGGAATTATGTTGTCCACGGATTTGGATGACGTCATTATGCCATGCGTAATTATGAAGCACATTCCCGGTGTGTTGTTTTGTTTTGTGTGTGACCTCTGATTAGACCTGTCGCTTCGGTTCCGGCGCCAACCATGATGAATCGTTTAGGTTTCGGTGCCATGATCTTTGTAAATAGAGATCTTTAGACCCGATTTTGGAGTTTAAATTCTCTAACGCTTTGAAACACCATACTTTTATCTTGGTCTCTTCTTCTCCGTTTTATTGACCTATATTTTTCTTCATCCCCTCTTGTTTGTTACTCTCCTTCGCTACGTCGAATTATGTCTAACGTATATTCTGATGCTGGTGAGGAGAGTCATGTTGCTCCCTTAGCGGTGGTGTTTCCCTCCCATGGGGAGAACGTTTCTGCTACCCTTGAGGATGACACTTTCCCGTCGGTGGGGAAAATAGCCCACGCAACCCTAACTCCATATACGATTTCACCAAAATCTTCAGAGATCGCACTTGGAGTTTTTCGATCAGTGATGATGGTAAAAGAATTAGCGGAGCTTAAGGCCAATTCGGTCTTCCCAACCATGTCGAGTTGATCTCAGCTGGAGAGGACACGGTACAGGTCCACCGTCCTGGGTATTGTGCCCTTTACGCCTACCCCTTCCAAGCTGGCTATTTTTTCCCTCTCCTTCCGCTGATGGAAGAGTTCTGTCGAAACTACGGTGTTTGTCCTGCTCAGCTCGCACCGTACGTTTATAAGATTATAAAAATTCTCACAAAGTTTGTCGAGCTGGCCGGGGTCGAATTAATGTTACGGCACTTAATACATCTATTTGCTCTTAGTTTTATAGGGGGAACGATATTGAACCCTCACCACCGAGGAGGCAAATGCTTGGTGGTAAAGATGGACGACAAGGCCAATCATCAATTCTGATTCAACTTTTTTTTTGTTAGAACTGAGGACATTGTGGCCTATGTCAAAAGGTTTCATGAGGCTTGGAACTATACTCGTAAGTCCGTGATTTCTTTCCTGTGTTCGGTCCTGAATTTTGACTTCTCGCCTTCTTCTTTTGCAGCCAAAATCTTGCCTCCTCCTTTGGATGCTCATATTTCGGATTGGGTCGAGCGGCTCCTGATAAGTGGGGATTTTAACCTATTATTTGCTCTCTTTTACTTGCGTTCTAGGCCTAAAATATGTGAAGGTAATCCCGAAAACTAATGTAATATGCTTCCTTGCAAGAATTGATAAAAATGATCCAAAGGAGGCATAATTAACTCATAAAGGAGTCAAATCTGGAACAAAAACCAAGACTGGGCCAGGAAACCTGAACCGCCTACCGCACAAATATTATGCGGCCGCAGTCACAAATACACGGTCCGCGAAGTGAAGAATCAGAGAGTGCATTTTGAGGCCAAATGTTGAGCAAGGTCCGCACCAGAAATGTGCAGTCGTGAAAGTCTCATCGCGACCGCAGTTGGAATTATGCGAACCGCGATGGCTGAGATTCAGAGAGTTCACATTTCAAGCAAAAATAAGGAGTGTGGTCGGCGGTGGAATTACGCAACCGCGATGGAAATTATGCGTCCCGCGAAGCAAACCTCAGCCCAGATCTAGAAGTAAAAAATACGGACCGCGGTCAGTATTACGCGTCCGCAAAGGCAAGCGTGCGGCCGCAGTGAGAATTACGCGGCCGCGAAACCTCTGCAGGGGTATTTTCGTCCGGAAATTTTAGCTTAGTATAAATAGATCTTTATGACATTTTTAGATTAAGTTTTATTTTTGCTGAGCGCGTGAGACGGTTGAATATTCTATTTTGGGCAATTTTGTATTAGATTCATCTTTTAACATTAGCTTTTCATCTTTTAATATAGTATTATGGATTTTATCATTATTACATCGTTGATTTATGTTATTTCCATGAGTGCTAGGGTTGTGACCCAACCCTAGTATGGGTATTTGATGGGTCTTGAATTTTAAGCCTTGAATGTGTATGGGTTAGTAATATTTAGCCTAGTTCTTGCTAGAACTATTGAATTAGTGGTTGAAAATATTGATTTATGCCTTTATGACTTAGTCTCTACTTGAGAAAGAGGGACTAAGTCTAGGAAAACTAGGCTAACAAGGAATTGGGGTAAACTCAAGAAATTGATAGGTTCAATTAAAGGGTTAAACCTAGAGATAGTAATACCCGACTTGAGCTAATTATCACTTGTATTACATGAATACCCATTTGGACTTGAGAAAGCCAAATTGGGCAAAATCACTCAAACTATCGAGATGTATAGAGTGAGTACCCGGGTGTGATAGCTATATTAGGATACCAATTAATTACATGATTGCCCTAGATTCTTGCTACCTGTTAGATATCCACATAGGTGGAAGTCATTACCCTAGTCCCTTTAAACCCTTGAAAATCAACATAAAAACATTGCACTTAGTTTTAACTATTGCATGCTATAGAATAGAAGTAGAAATAGAAAATAAACCAACCATGTGTGGAAGTGTAATTAAGAGCAAAACCCACATCTAGACTCGGATATAAATCTAACTCCAAACAAATTAACTCCATGTGGTTCGATCCCGATCTTGTTGGGTAAAACTGCATCGACCATCCTCGCTACTTAAAAGTAGTGCAGGATTGGACCCGATCAGCTCCTCCCTCACATCGTAGGGATCCGTGATTGGCCAAGTTTTTTTAAGAAATTCGAGCCTGCCATTCATTTGACTGGTAATTCCCTTTCCTTGATCGTGGCCGATCCATTTCCTATTTGGCACGGATTCGCTTTACTGACTTAAATGCCATCTTTTCTTAGGTAGGGGTTCTCGGAAAAGCTGGGCACCAGTGCCCTCTTTTCAGAAGGTGGTCACTATGTTGTCGGTTTCGGCTCCTGTTACAACTACTACGTCATCCGTATTGGTCTCAACTTCTACTAGTGTAGTTCAAGAGCCCGTCTCTATTCCATCTACAACTCCTGCTCCCCAACTCTACTCGTTAGGTTATGAGGACGTCTCTCCTGATGACAGTGGTCTAATGCCTCGCAAGAGGAGAGCCGTGGATACGGGGGGAGAGAGGTTGGCAACCATTGATGTGGGAGGTTGTGGCTTTGTCCTTCGAGAAACAGCCACAATACATATTGGAGAGAGTCTTGAGGCAAGTCTCGAGGCCCCTTACTTGGAGGAAACGGGCATGCGCCCAGCAAGGGACATGGTTGAGAGCGTGTTGCGAACTGACGACCCTGCTCTTCAGGGGCGCGAGGAGGCCTCATCTTCTGGGGTTGCGACGGACGTGTCTTTAACTGATGATAGAAGGAAGGTTGTTGCTGAGGAGGATGTTGGATCTGACTCCGACATGGATATAGACGAGTTGAGCATGATCGATGATGGGATACTCACCTTGAAATGAGATTAGAAGGGGGTTCAAGGACCACTGCGATCCCGATGGATCGTAACCTACTTGTGAATACCGAGGAGATAGTCCCCTCCCTCGGCCCTCTTTGTTCTAAATTGAGGGTACGACCCTAGGGACCATGAATAATAGTGACCTGTCAAATAATATTGTCGGTATTGCCCTTCGGGTGAGTACATTTGTTGTTTGTTATTTTCTTTACGTTTTGCTCTTTCATAGGCCCTAGATCCCTTTATTTGTTTTGTAGACGTTCATCCTGGAGATTGAAAGTGCTCGTAGGGAGCAGAGACGTAAACATATTTATGTGAAGTTGAAGGACAAGTACTTCAAATGCCTTGAGAAGTACCAAGAGCTCCGGTGGCGGCTCTGCAAAAGCGGAAATGTGCCCCAACTGAGGGAGGACTTGAAGGAAAGAGACGAGGAGCTGGTACAGGTAGTTGGGAAATGTAGCGTCCTGGAAGGGACGTTGAGGAGTAAAGAGGAAGAGCTCAAGCTTAGCAGGGGGTAGAAGTCCAGTGCAGTGATCTCCAAGCTCAGGTAGTCTAACTACGAGGCCAGCGTGAGGAGTGTTAATTCAGGGCGGAGGTGCTTAGTGGTGAGGTCGCTGAGAAGATGGAGGAGCTAAAGAAGGCGAAGTCCGCTCGATCGGAGGCTTTGAGGAAGACGGAGTCCCTTGAGGCGGTGGTCCGAACTCTCCATTTCGAGCGAGAAAATGACTTGTTAGCGGCAAGTTTAAAGAAGAGCGGCTCCATGAAGGGATATGGGAGATGGTGAAAGAGTATCTTTATGATCAGGTTGCTGCTCTAGAGGCCGAGAAGTCTAACTACTTGAACGGCCTTCTTCATTTGTGACTTCTAGCTTCCCCAACATTCCTTGTGACTTATACGCTGAGGCGGATCTAGAATTTGAAGTTTATGGGTTCCTACAACGACTTCAAGTTAATATACTATAATGATCGGACTAAGGAGCGAGTACTGATATTCAATACGTATCTAAAAAATAACAAACTACTTAAACACAATATATGAATATAAACATTACTATTACAATTGTACTCGACGAAGTGTACTTCATGGAAGGAAAAAAAATTGTACTATTGCAGTAGCGACGGGCAATATCAAGCACACCTACACAAGCATATTCCAAATCTCAACGAATAATTATAAAAAAGTTAAAGAGAAATTGTTATACATAATATATAATATAAGAGAAACATAAATAAATAAATAAATAAAGACAGAGGAGGAAGAGTGAAGGACCTGAAAATGGGTGAGAATGAGTAGAAGCAACACGAAGTCAAGAATAAGTAACTTAGTAAGGCTTTTAAAGCCCTACCCTATTCTTACTTCCCACCTTTTTTTTTCAATGTTTGGTTTGGGAAACTGGGGCTTGAGTGAGAGTTACCTTTAAAAAGTTTTTGATTTGGTTGTCTATTTGTTTTTTTATTTTAAAAAAAGAGACTAGCTGGTGTTTTGAAAAAATCAAAAATGTAAAAGTGCTTAAGGGGAATAGAACCCACGTCAAACAATTCTGGAGCGGATTCACGTTGAAGCTCGACTGGATGTGCTTCACGAGTTGCATGTAGCAGGCTCTATTTTTGCTGCGGACTTCGAGGGTGCTCGTGTCAAGGCTCACGAGGCGCGGATTGCTTGTGGTTATGATGTGACTACTCCTCGTCCTGGTAAGGAAGATGATGGCGATGAGGATGTTATAGACCGCCTCGAGGACGAGGTCTGGTATGATTCCATATACCCTCCGAGCGAGGATGGAGAGGGCGCTGGGAGCGGAGACGGTGAGGGTATCAGTGGTCAGGGTGGTGATGTTGTTGGAGACCGAGCTGTCGAGGGCATTGAAGGCCGTAATAGCGATGTCCAGTAGTTTTCTTTTTAAATTTTTTGTTTATTTTTGTCGGCATCTTCAAGTCTTTTGTAAAAAACTTAAGTATGACATATCAGACGTTTCTTGCATCTTCTTCCATTCCTGTGGTTTACTTTTTGGTACTTATATACTTTTTGCTTTTGTTGTTTGCTTGTTTCACTTTTTGTCATTGTTGTTGTCTTTCAGCTGGTCGTGGCCTTGGACCCAAATATTTGTGGGTCATATCACCCCTTTGTTTATATAGTTCGAGTGTGTTTCTTCATTGAGATTTGGCTGATAGGGCTGATAGTTATTGTTTGGACTTGCACTACTAGAATTTCGGGGAAAAGCGACCAAAAAATAGCGACCAAAGTTGGTCTATAGAGAAAAGCGACCAACGTTGGTCGCTAAACTAGCGAAAATAATAAAATAAATAAATGAAACAAATTAGCGACCAAGGTTGGTCGCAAATTGGTCGCTAAATTAGTCAAAATGTTGACTGGACTGGTCAGACTTGCTTGGTCAAAGGTTTACTGAGATTAGCGACCAATGTTGGTCGTTAAAGTGGGACCCACCTTCAAAATTTTTATAATTATATTATTATTTTNGTTGTGGTTGTGCTTCTAATATCGCTTCCAACATTTTGGTTTTGATTTTCTTATATCTATTACTTTAAGACTAATATTTAAAGCTGAATTATACTAAGGAGATATTGCTAAGTTGTAATTAATATAGAGAAGGGCACTAGGGTCGTGGCATTACCTAGGTGGCTAATTAACGGGTAGATGCTACTAAGGGTAAATTGACATATTTGGGGCTTATGCTATAACCGTTGCTCGATTATACTCACTCTCACACCTCTCGGTAGAGAGAGTGATTTTGCCCAATTGACTCTCTCGAGACCAATTGGGTAGGCCAATTTGACCAAGCAACTAGGGTTCAAGTAGGGTAATTACTCTCTCGAGGTTTAACCCATTAATTGGGACTACCATTTCTCATGGGTCCATCCCAATTTCTTATTGGGTCAATTTTGGGGTCATAGACTCTCTTTCTCAAGAAGAGTTAAACCCACCAAGCTAGAATCAGTGTTTGCAACCACTAATCCTTAATTAAAACCTAAAATTAACCCAAATAGCAAACACCCAATATCAATCTAGCCTTAGATTGCAACACCCATTAATTACCCACACTAGGGTGTAGCCACAACCCTAGCTAGTGAGTTTAGCTACTCATGCTAGATGCAAAAATTAAAGAAATAGATGAAGAAGCAAACATAATAATTGATTACTAAGGAAGAAATACAAAATTAAAGGTTAAAAATGCCAAAAATGGCTAAACCCAATGTTCTCACGAGCTCAGCAGCCTTAGGTATCTAAAACTTAACCTAAAAATGGAAAAAGGATCTATTTATAGTGGCTGAAAAACTTGGACAAAAATACCCCTGCGGGGTCAGCGCGGGCCGCGCAAAAAGGTAGCGCGGCCGCGTGGGCTCTTGAACTCTTGAAGATTGGCTCTCTGAAGTTGAGGACAGCGGGCCGCGCAAAAGTGTAGCGCGGCCGCATGAGATCTGGTGCGGACCGCGTAAGTGTGACCGCGGCCGCGTGGCTTGTTCTGGTCCCCAACTTGCATCTCTCTGAATCTCTTCACGGGGACCGCATAAAAATGAGGCGCGGCCGCGTGAGCGAACGCGGGCCGCGTAAATCCAACCGCGGCCGCATTGTGAGAGTCCTAAAATTGCACTTCTCTTAATCTCCTAGTGCGGCCGCGTGCACTTTTGTGCGGTCCGCACTAGGCTCTTTTTCCATCACTTTATTTGGCCTTTGATGCTTGAGCAGGTTTCACTCCGTTCTGAGCCGATCTCTGACATTTTAGTCACTTTGTTGCTCAAACCTGCAATCAAGCACAACCTGTGAGCATTTTGGGATTATTTTGTATCAAATTACACTCAAAGCATAGGCAAGTAGGGGCATAAAACATGTTAAATCCTACTTAGCATCGAGCAAGTCCGTAATGTGTTTCGGGATTGGTCGGTATGATTGGTTGGGGTCCCGAGGGCCTCGGGTGGATTCCGGATGGTTAACGGATCGGATTTGGAGTTTGAAAGAGGGCTGAACTGCTGGTTGCTGCCATAACCGCACCTACGGAAAAGGGGCCACAGGTGCGGAGCCACAGAAGCGGTTAGGAAGGCGCAGGTGCGGGTTTAACTCAGGAGGAAAGGGATCGCAAATGCGGTCAAGGTTCCGCAGAAGCGGGACCGCACCTGCGGTAGAGGAAACGCAGAAGCGAAAAGGGGCGGCTAGGCTGGGATCGCAAATGCGGTCATTTTTCCGCAGATGCAGGACCGCACCTGCGGAGTGTGAGCCGCAGAAGCGAAAAAGGGGGATCTTGATAGGAACCGCAGGAGCGGTATTTGGACCGCACCTGCGGAACCTCAGAAGCGGTCAAAGGACCGCAGGTGCGAAAATAGCTGGAGGCAGAGGGGTTTTAAAAATCGGATTTGGCTATTTTCTCTCATAATTTTCCATGGCTTGGGCGATTTTTGGGGAGCTACAAGAGAGGATTTTCATCATCAATGATAAGGTAAGTTATCCCCACCTATTTTGAGTTAAATACATCAACTATGTATGGATTTGAGCCTTGAAATTAGTAGAAATTTTGGGGTTTTGATAGAAAGACCTAGAATTTGTATTCTTGGAATTTAACCACGATATTGAGTATGGAATTTAGTAAAAATTATATATTTGAGTTCCTAAGGTCATGGGTAATCTTTATCTTCAAAAAATTTCGGATTCCGGGCACGTGGGCCCGAGGGCGTTTTGGTCAACTTTTCGATTGGAGTTAGGAATTGCTATAAATTAGATTGTAATGAATAATTGAGCATATATTAATGGATTTGCATAACCGTTGGCTAGTTTTGGAGCGTGGAGCATCAATTAGAGTCTTCGGAGGGGCGTGGAATGCCGGCTTGGATCTTCGGAGCAAGGTGAGTCTCCTTTCTAACCTTGTAAGAGGGAATTAACCCCATAGGTGAAATAATTGATTATGTGCTCCTATTTTGCGGGGGCTACGTACGCACGAGGTGACGAGAGTCCGTGCGTAGCTACTACTATGCTATTGTCCGGGTAGTTAAGACCCAAAAGCATGTTATATTTGGATTATTTACGAACCCATTGATAGCTTGAATTGCTTAAATCACATTGAATCAGTAAGTGAATTTCTAAAAGGATTAAACTTCATTTCTTAAAATTTGTTAAAGGAGAATTTGTTTCATTTGGATAAATATTCCCCGATAAGTTCTTAATTGACTGATTGAGCATGTATCTCTATGTGTACCTGCGTCGCATGCATGATTCGCGAACAGGTTATGTGTTTATTTATGGAACGGGCCGAACGCCTCGGCAGATTAAATAGATGCATCTATAGGCGCGCCGTCGACCCTCGGCAAGTGCATAGTTTATTTCTGTTGGAGCGGGCCGTCGACCTCGGCATGATTTGCGCATGATATATATTGTTGCCTGAGAATTTTAAATGTTGATATTGCCTTTCATGGCTCGATATAAATTGATGAAATAATGAAAAGTAAACCTTGAAAATCCTTTATTATTTGTTAAAGGTGTTCACCTGTTTTCCGGCTTCGTGAGTTAGACCTGCTATATAAATCCATGATTTCCTCACCTTTTTAGTATATTGTTAATTGACCTCTAGTAAGTGTCGAAGTTGACCATCTCGTCTCTACTTCTTCGAGATTAGACGGGATACTCATTGAGTACACGTCTTTTTCGTACTCATACTACACTTATGTGCATTTTTGTTGCACGGGTATATGTAGCCCTAGTGGCCTACTGGGCGTAGCAGCGCGGATGATTCTTAGACTAGGTGAGTTGCATTATTCGAGGCGACCCGCAGCTAGTGTAGTTCCTTTCAGTATATATTATATTTTATTTCCTGTCCACTGTATTTCGGACGGAGGTTGTATTTTATTTTCTTATCAGTAGATGCTCATGCACTTGTGACACCGGGTTCTGGGAGGATTTTTGGATTATTCAGCATTAAGTCTTTTATCGACTTTATGTTCTTTTTTGTAAAAATTTTATTGTTTAATATTCAACGTATAAGAAAAAAATGATTTCCGCAAATACTAAAACTGGAATTTAATTATGCGTTCTTGGTTGGCTTGCCTGACAGCGGTGTCCGGCGCCACCACGACCTTTAGTGGATTTTGGGTCGTGACAACATGGTATCAGAGCACTAGGTTCCTAGGGTCTCACGAGTCATGAGCAAGTCTAGTAGAGTCTCGTGGATCGGTACGTAGACGTTTGTACTTATCCTCGGGAGGCTGCAGGATTGTTAGGAGTACTTCCCTTCTTGATTCCTTATCGTGCGATTTGATTCCTGTGAGGCTTACGCCTTTGTTTCTTCCTACTCAATCTTATGCGACGCGAAACGCTTCTAATAAATCGAGAATTGAAGAACCGTAGTGGTACTACAGATGTGATACGGGATGTTTCTCCCGGTATAGCTGATCGGATTATTATCGTCGCTTCGTAGAAGGATATTTTTATGGTTTCAGCCCGGTAGCGGTACTTCTGAGAGCTCGGGGGCTAGGCACAGGTGCCACGATGCTTATGAGCAATTGTTCCGCAGTATTTTTATGATGATATGAAGTTCGCCTATGTATCGGGGCAGTGAATGACTGAAGGGAGGTTTACTCAGTGCATAATCAAGGGATTCGGTATTTTATTCCCGGTAGGGGAGAGACCATCGGACTTAGGATGGTCAGGTGTGGGCTGGTGGAAGTAATGAGATTGGGTATTTGCAAGCGTGATGGAGCTTTCTTCTATGATGGGGTGTCGTTGTCCTAATTGAACGTACTAAGTTTGTCGGTGTTATGATCTGCTACAATTCGCCTTTGGGGCAAGATATTGTGAAATAGTTTTGAAGAGGCGACTGTCAGATATCGCAGGGTTCAGTGGTTTAGGATTGAATCAGTATTTCTAATGTTGACGGTTCGATAAAGATGACCTTCGGAAGGGTTTAAGTCAGTAGCGATTTGTGGATTCAAGTGCTATGAAGATAAATTTTATTAAGGCAACAACTGAGCAGCAAAAGATGAGAAAGACATGTGGGAAGTGTCAGGCGGAGTTTTAAACTTCTAAAAGGCAAGGTATAAGAAGCGCAGGTCGAGCAGTTGATTAAAGAAGTGAGTTTGCCCAAAGTGGGAGAGTGGCGGAGTTGCATATGGGCTATTATGCGGCAGGAGATTTGGTGTAACTGAAAGGAGCTGCTTGAAATGAAGAAGGATGCAGCATAACTTCGAACTGGAAGGATATTGCCGCACATTTAAATGATGTCCACGAGAGATAAATGGACCTGTGCAGCTGGAGAGTAAGCTCGGACCCAGGATGGGCTATTGATGTCTTAATAATTATGCCCCGTGCAGCAGCGTTGGAAGATGCCGGGGAGAGCTTCCTATAGGTGGGTTACCCAAGTGAGCAGGTTAGCTGTCGCGTGGTTGGCGAGGCTTCTGCGAAGAATTCTATCGGTTATATAGCAAGGAGATCGGCTGTGCAAATGTGTTTGATGAGTCAGAATATAAGAAGAGGGTTTTACAGAAAGATTTCGAGAACTTTGGCGGTTGATTGCGCAAGGTTATGTCAATAAGAGATGAAGAGGACGGGTGAATTCCAGATTTGTGGAATAATGGCTTCATGCTAAGTGGGAGAGTTCCACCGCTTATGACTGGATTGCATGGTTAACTACTCACGAGATTTTTGGCTATTAGCATATCGATGGGCTATTTCAGCTACGGGAAAAGAACATAAGTGGTAATTTGAGCAAAGGAATTATTAAAGGTATGCTGTCGTTGGACTTATTGGCCCATGTTCAGATTTGGGGAGTGATTCTTTCAGGTGCTCAGTCGAGAGGGTATGCTTGTGTCAGAAGAATCATGGAGTTGATTATATTCGGGCCAAGTCAGAGCGGGCGGCTCTCAGCAATGGTCCTAGTGGATTCAAAGAGGTAAAGGGTGGTGCCTAATAGTTTCAAGCCTACAGGTACGGTTGAGAACCCAGCTTGGTAGCAGCTTATGAGAAGAGGCACAGAATGTTCTGTGATGTTTTGGCTTGCGATGTAGCAATTGGGAGGTGTGAAAACAGTTCGTGGGATTTGAGACAGCGTGGTCTCGTGATTCAAGGTCACTCGAGATGAGTGCAGATGGAGTATGTTATGTGTTGGATGGAATTATTATTATTTCTAAGGTAATCAGGGTGAATCGAAAGAAGATAGATTGGTTAGCCATAATTTAGTTGGCATATTGGTGGTAGAGATCAGCTCTTTCAGCGTGATTAAGTTATGCAAGTGATCTGTGGCGATGCGTATGAGGCTTGTCAGCCGCCGTAATTGATATTATTCTGAAGCATTCTACTGTTATGGCTTGTTATGTGGAAATAGATTCTGGAAGGGCTATGGTGCCTTAGACCACTACTTAGGGATTGTGTATTTCCACAGTTATAAGAATTTGCCTGTGTGTTGCTATGTTTCTCCTGAAGTGAGTTCAGTGAAAAGCTTTTATGTGATGAAGTGTTGACCTGTTAGCAGTTTCGGGTTATGATAAGGGTCATGTTCTATCGTACATTGGCTTGTTGGGTGCAGTGACTAGTATGGGATTTGAAGTGAAAAAAAAAATAAGGTTGCAGTTCGGTGCTGACAAGGATGTCACGAGCTCGGATGAGCACGAAAGGAGTTTCGATGTTTAAAGTAAGTGGTATTGTCATCAGCGTCACCTGAGATTGGTGTTTTGTGGAAAAGGCTTTGCATCCTGGTTAGGGATTCTTGATTGCTTTTCAGTGTTAGTGCGGCCGGTGGTTTGGATGTGTGGACCTGTTATGTGTTTCAGAAGGTTGTGGGAGCGAGTCCCACAGGAAGATCGTATAAGTGTGGCATGTAGTCACTTGATTGATTGAAGACGTTAAACCAAGTATGAAGATTTGTGATGATATCGATAAGTTGAGGATATATGCCTGGAGGGCACTCAGTTACTGAGTTGTGGACTGTGGATGAGTACTCCGGTTATGATGGTTGTCCTTGTGTGATATGAGAAGAGGGAAATTAGTATGGCATTTGAAAGGTTATTGGCTTAGTTTGATATGATCAGGATCGATTTGAGGTCGGTGGATGGATTTAAATGTGAATTTTGGCTCTATATCAGGCCAGTTGTGTTCATTTCAGTAATACGCTCCTTATGGAAGGGAGTTGGGGTGGTATTTCGTTGTCAGATATTTCATGTAGTGATACATTGTGCTGTGTGAGTTGTAAGACGGCTTGAGAACGCGTAGAAATGATGTATTATGAGCAAGATGGCTCTTGAGATTCAGATTGTATATCGCACCTCAGTTGTGCTTGAGTTTTGTAGCTTATAGCGCTATATGTCCCCTCAGGGATGGTATTGTGCACTTAGCGTGCTGTGACCAAAATTCGATATCCTGTTGTAATGAGCAATTTAGCTCAATGTGCATCTCCTTATGTGAGATCTATGTGTGGGTCGGGTGGCACGCCGCCATGGGTATGTTATTTGGATCGGGTTGCGCGCCGCAACAGTGTGATGTTGAGTATAGTTTTCTATATGCTATTTTGTATGCCTTGCTTCCTGTTTTCTAAGGAAAGTCCGTATTAGTGCGTGAGTTAGGTAATTCCTTCCAGAGTTCGTTTTCCTTTCGTATCGCGTTCGAATTGGTGGCCTATTGGCACATTGTGGCATCATATGAGACTTTTGATTATGTCTGGGGTGACTTATTGCCTAAGCAGTTCGTACTGGGTGAGACGAGATTTTTGGATTTAGGATCAGTGCAATCTGAGTATATGAAGTATATTATGGAGATAAGACCATTATTTGGTCCTGAATGAGGTGATGGTTTTTGTCAGGGGTATAAACCTAATGATTTGTTGACTCGGCAGTTGGTTATGAATTTCTGCACATCTCTTCCATCGTGGCGGTATTGTAAAGGTTAGAGTAAGACCTGTGTATGTCATGGGGTGCAATGGGAGCATCGGATTAGTAGAATTTTGACTAAGTTGATCAGAAAATGTTATTGTGGTCCGGTGAGTAAAGTGATGCAAGGTGTGAATTCAGCAAAGTTATGCAGTCATGTTTGGGTACAGCGGGTAGTGATGGATATGGTGGTCTTATGTTGGAAACAGGTCGGGCATAGAATTCCGGATGTTGGAGTTGGGCCTTAAGGCGTATCTACTTGAATAAAAGAGAATATCTTCAGAATTGATCGAGCTAATGTGCCCAACTGAGTCCTGGTAGCACAGGAAGGTACATGAGAAGTTAGACAGCGATTTCAGACCACTCCAGTGAAGTTCTTAGCACGTTCGAGGACGAACGTATGTTTAAGTGGGAGAGAATGTAACGACCCGACCGGTCGTTTTGAGTACCAGCGCTCCGTTCAGCAGTCTGAGGCCATGAACAGCTTCATTTCAGGTATTATGAATTGTACGCGTGGTCGGAACTGAATTTCGGGAAGCCCAGAGTTGATTTGGAAAGAAAATTCTTATTTCGGAAGCTTATAGTTGAAAGAATGAACTAGGATTGGAATTTTGAGTAAACGACCTCGGAATCGGGATCTGAAGGTTCCAGCAGGTTTGTATGATGATTTTTGACTTGGGCGTATGCCCGGTTCGGGTTTTGGATAACCCAGGAGCGTTTTGGCGCCTATTGTGGAAGTTAGCATTTTAGAAGAAATTTCATAAGTCTGGCCTGAAGTGCATTTTAGTGTTATCGATGTCCGTTTGGGATTCCGAGTTTGTGAATAGCTCTGTATGGTGATTCTGGAGTTGGGAGTGCGATTGGAAGTGAATTCGGAGGTCCGTAGGTCATTTGAAGTCATTTGGCTAAAGATAGAAAATTGAAGGTTTTGAGAAGTTTGACCGGAAGTGGACTTTTTGATATCGGGGTCGAAATCCGATCTTGAAAGTTGGAGTAGGTCCGTAATGTCGAATATGACTTGTGCGCAAAATTTGAGGTCAATCAGACGTGATTTGATAGGTTTAAACATTGGAAATAGAAGTTTGAAGTTCTAAAGTTCATAAAGCTTGAATTGGGGTGTAATTCGTGATTTTCGTGTTGTTTGATGTGATTTGAGGCCTCGAGTGATCGCTGCCGACTCAACACTACACTAAGGTAGGAAGAGCGGGTCGCAACAGCTTTTACCCGATAGTGGATCGGGATTGATTTTCCACAGGGAGCTAGAAAGGGAGTTGTATTATCTGCTTAGTTTAGAGTTGTGGTTGTGCTTCTAATATCGCTTCCAACATTTTGGTTTTGATTTTTTTATATCTATTACTTTAAGACTAATATTTGAAGCTGAATTATACTAAGGAGATATTGCTAAGTTGTAATTAATATAGAGAAGGGCACTAGGGTCATGGCATTACCTAGGTGGCTAATTAACGGGTAGATGCTACTAAGGGTAAATTGACATATTTGGGGCTTATGCTATAACCGTTGCTCGATTATACTCACTCTCACACCTCTCGGTAGAGAGAGTGATTTTGCCCAATTGACTCTCTCGAGACCAATTGGGTAGGCCAATTAGACCAAACAACTAGGGTTCAAGTAGGGTAATTACTCTCTCAAGGTTTAACCCGTTAATTGGGACTACCATTTCTCATGGGTCCATCCCAATTCCTTGTTGGATCAATTTTGGGGTCATAGACTCTCTTTCTCAAGAAGAGTTAAACCCACCAAGCTAGAATCAGTGTTTGCGACCACTAATCCTTAATTAAAACCTAAAATTAACCCAAATAGCAAACAATCAATATCAATCTAGCCTTAGATTGCAACACCCATTAATTACCCACACTAGGGTTGAGCCACAACCCTAGCTAGTGAGTTTAGCTACTCATGCTAGATGCAAAAATTAAAGAAATAGATGAAGAAGCAAACATAATAATTGATTACTAAGGAAGAAATACAAAATTAATGGTTAAAAATGCCAAAAATGGCTAAACCCAATGTTCTCACGAGCTCAACAGCCTTAGGTATCTAAAACTTAACCTAAAAATGGAAAAAGGATCTATTTATAGTGGCTGAAAAACTTGGACAAAAATACCCCTACGGGGTCAGCACGGGCCGCGCAAAAAGGTAGCGCAGCCGCGTGGGCTCTTGAACTCTTGAAGATTGGCTCTCTGAAGTTGAGGACAGCGGGCCGCGCAAAAGTGTAGCGCGGCCGCATGAGATCTGGCGCGGACCGCGTAAGTGTGACCGCGGCCGCGTGGCTTGTTTTGGTCCCCAACTTGCATCTCTCTGAATCTCTTCACGCGGACCGCATGAAAATGAGGCGCGGCCGCGTGAGCTGAACGCGGGCCGCATAAATCCAACCGCGGCCGCGTTGTGAGAGTCCTGAAATTGCACTTCTCTGAATCTCCTAGTGCGGCCGCGTGCACTTTTGTGCGGTCCGCACTAGGCTCTTTTTCCATCACTTTACTTGGCCTTTGATGCTTGAGCAGGTTTCACTCCGTTTTGAGCCGATCTTTGACATTTTAGTCACTTTGTTGCTCAAACCTGCAATCAAGCACAACCTGTGAGCATTTTGGGATTATTTTGTATCAAATTACACTCAAAGCATAGGCAAGTAGGGGCATAAAACATGTTAAAATCCTACTTATCAACTCCCCCAAACTTAAACCTTTGCTTGTCCTCAAGCAAACAAAATAAAACTCACCCCATAAAGGAACATCCAAGTGATTCCAGCTATCCTAAAGTAACCTCAACAAGCATCAATGGGACTAACAATTGCCCTCAATACGAATGCATCATTAATACATTTTAAACTTTGAGAACTATGGATCAAGTGTGATACAAGAGCATCAAGGGTTGACACACTTCATCAAAGAACTTTTCTCAAATACCTTGGTCATTGTGGAACCCAAACTCACACATCCTCAACTCTCCCTAAGCGAACCTCACCTTTTATAGTATTGACACACAAACCGAGGTTGATGGACTTTCACTCATCTCTCTCAAGAGGAATGTCACAAGTCCGGCTCTAGGTACCATATGCTTGCCCCTTATGTAAGTATCCACTAATGTAGGTTTCCTTCAACTCAAGATCATATAGGGCTTTTGCGGAGTCATTGTGAAGGCTTTTGGGTAAGGGTAGGACATGTTTTTGTTCAAATGGGTTCAATCTTCCCTTAAGCACTTCCTTTGGTTCATTTTGGCACACTTTCTTGACTCATTTGAGTATTTCACTTCTTTTCAAGGGGTTAGAGGGACACATTGTCTTTTTTTTTTTTATGCAATTCAAATCATTTCTCCTTTTTTTTGCTACTTTTTTCTAGCCTTTTTCACTTTTGTTTCCCTTGTATCCCCTTTTTATTCTTTTTCACATTGTTCTTTCTTTTTGTCTTTTTCCTTTCTTTCTTTTTCATTGCTTCCCTTTTTCTTTTGCTTTCGTACCTTTTACCACTTTGTTTCCTTTCTTGTCTCTCCTCCCCCAAACTTAGACATTTGCCATTACTTCAAGGGAAGATTTTGGGTGCCAAGAGAGGGTATCTTTTAGAACGGGTATAGGCTTGTAACATTGGTTCTTGAAAGAAAAAGGTTCAAGGATCGAAAGGGTTAACTAGGGATCATTTCATTGGTAGGCCATTGAATTTATTCAATCTTAACATTGGGATCAAGGAGAGCCTACAATCACTTCTCAAGTCAAATTTCACCTAGGATTTCGTCTCAACAAACATTCAGGGCAAGTTCTAGACCATTGGCTCGGGACTTGGACTCACAATTTGATTCCTCACCACACATGCTAGGGGATTGCTAAAGACATCGAGTCGAGGGCCCACAACGACCTTAGTTATGATTCAAGCGCACAATGGCCTAAAAAGACCACATGATGATTGTTTGGTCAACACAAGAGTCTCAAGGCCACGACTTTCACCATCCTAAACACAACATTATGTCTTTGATCATGGGATCGAAGGCAAATGTATTAGGCCCAAGTGAAGCTTTGCCTGAGGTACCCTTAACTACGAAATAACAAAAACAAAAGAAAAATCAAAAACGGACTCAAACCCTTAAGAAGGTTATCACGCCATCTATCATTGGGAAGAGCCACCCGGTTCGCACTATACTCCACCCTTGGAAAGAACCGTGGCATTAAGAAAACCAAGGGCTT
>NW_017670708.1:5011-16998 GCF_001879085.1 Nicotiana attenuata | reverse complement strand
GAAGAGCTCCCTAGTCCTGGTCCGTTTGCATAGGATCCTCAGTGGTCCCCTGATCTCCTGTATGGGCGGGAACCTCAGACTGGTCCCCTGCCTGCTGCTGCTCTGCTGCTGGGATAGTGGCCTGCTCCTGGACCGGCTGAATAGTGGGTGCATCACTGGAGGGAATCCCCTGAGTCTCCGCAAGCTCAATCACTACACCCTCTGCACTAGGAAGCTTCCTCTTCTTCCTTGGAGGCTGGGGTGCCGGCTCCTGCCGTGGCTCAGATGCTGCTGTTGGAGGAGCTGGATCCTCAAATAGCAAGTCTAAAGGCATTTGATCTGCCAATAGCTTGTCCATATCCGCTCGAAGTGCCTTCACCGACTCGTTAGACGCCCTTGACTTTCTCATCTTTCTATGCTCCTTGGCAAGCTCTTTCAGAGCTTTGCCATGTGAATCTGCCACCTTAGTCAAGGTGGACTGAGTCTCTAAAATCTTCTCCTGGTTGGCCAGGAGCTTCTTCAATGTTTCCTCAATACACTGAGGAATCTGAGCAGTGGCTGGTGCTGACTGGGCCTCAACTGAAGTAGTCAATGTTGACAACTTGGATGTCGCAGCTGACATCCAGTTGTTCTAACTGGCCAAAGTCTTTGCTAACTGAAAGGCTGTGAGAGGGTTGGTCCGGGAAGCAGGGACTAGCGGGCCAGCTGAAGAACTAGGACCCGCAGAAGAGGAGGGCACATCAGCAATAGTTGTGGCAGCTGGGATGGAGGGAAGCTCAGTAGAAGGCTCCACAGCAGACTCTACGGCAACTGGCTCCTCAGACTGGCCAATCGGGGTAGAGGTGGATGCCTTGTGCTTCTTGTCCTTTGGGTTGTCCGGCCCCTGAATGCTGAACCATGAGAATGGGGACACGGGGCGAACTTTCACATCATAAGGCTTCTTCTTCACCTTCGCATCCCAGAAATACATGCTGAGAGTGTTGGGAAATGGATAGTTCCCAATGCTCTCAACTCCCACCGAGGTGATCGCCCTGTTCATTATATTCCCCACATTAATAGGGAAACCCGCCATGATAGAGGCAATCAGCACAGCACGAGGAAGAGGGATAGTCTGGTCATGGGAAGTGGGGTCAAGCCTGTTGCACAAAAATGTAAGCCACCCTCTAGCTTCAGAATTCAAATTCTTCCTCAAGATTTTCACCCCTGCCTGTATCCAATCCGGAATAGTACCCGGATGAGCCAAATGCTCAGCCAACCATGGGCGAACCTCCTCCTTCATTGCCAACTTCTCATTGTATTGAGTTTCGTCTTCATTATCAAAACCCAAATATTCATTGAAAGCTCTCCTAGAAAATACCATGTTTTTGTCTCGCACTTTGGTCGCAATTGAGCCCTTTTTGGTGTGGGCTACATTGCAGTAAAACTCCTTTACCATGTGCTCGTTGGCATCTACCAAGTCTTCACAAAAATTCTTCCATCCTACTCTGGTATGAAACTGCCTGTGTACATTGGGGAGAAAGGGCAATAGATCTCGGGTGATTATACTTCTCTCTGTGATCAACTTTCGTTTAGGCCACAGTTCCCTGAATTTGTGGAAAGCCACCTGGCTAACATACCGGTCTTCCCAAACCTCCACTTTTCTTGTTCGTTCGATTCCACCAACCTGAGGCACCCCGCTATCCGGAACCTCCTCATCACCATAAGTCCCCCCTGCTGCACTCTCCCCAGATACTGAAGCTGTGGGGGAGGTGGAGTATTCGCCGCTGCCCGCTGCTGAGCCATCAGACGACTCAGACTGAACACTTTGTGGAGCTTGGGCTGTAGGTGGGGCTGGGACTGAGGGGGCTTGCCCCGAGTCAGCTGAGAGCTCCTGAGAAGGAAGATACTCACTCCCCGACTGGTCGTCATCACTCACTACCACTTGTGTTCTTGTTTTCAGTTTTGGTCGGGGAGTGAGTTTTGTTTGTTTCCCTTTTCCTCCCTAGGAGGGTTCACCTCGTCCGGGTTGTTTACCACCTCGAACTCTTAGTTTAACCATTTCCTGCAAACAAGCATGTCTAACTTTGTTAGTTGAAGCACTGGCAGTGTATAAGTTGATGAAAATAATTGCACAATATCAGGTTGAAAAGCTGCAGAACACAGTGCAGAACAGGGCAGCGCGGGCCGCACAATTATGGGTGCGGCCGCGTGGGAGGCACCGCGGGCCGCGTGGAAATGACCGCGGGCCGCACTGAGCTACCCTCAGGATTGAGACCTCTCTGAATCTCCCCAACGCGGCCCGCATATAATGGGGGTGCGGCCGTGTTGGGCCAGCGCGGACTACACAATTAGGAACGCGGCCGCGCTGGAGAAAACTTTACAAGTACTGGGCCAACGCGGACCGCGACAAAATGACCGCGGCCCGCGCTGAGGCAAAAATAGGCACTGAGTTAGGGTTTTACAAATTAATCCATTTTCGTTCAAGTTCGTGAATCCTAGTTGTCCCTACTCAATTACCCAACATGGAATTCATACCCAGCATCCAAAAACAACAATTAAACCAACCTAATAATTGAGTTCAAGAAAGAAAACGAAAGAACAAGAAGTTACACTACTGGGAAATGGAAAAAAAAATGAAAAATAAACATTAATTAAGGATAATTGCAAGAATTGTTATCAGGAATAAGAAGAATCAAAACACTTGATGCAACACACAAGAAAATCTCAGATGAACAGCGAAAAATTAGGGTTCAGGAGTTCAGAGTGTAAAAAGTGTAAAATGAGGCCTAAGGTTCCTATTTATAGAGAACTGTGGGACCCCATACTCACCCACCAGCGCGGCCGCGTAAAAATGACCGTGAACCGCGCTGGGTTTAATTTGAAACCCTTGCAGGAAGTAGCCCACGTGGACCGCACAAATTTGGACGCGGCCGCGCAAGACCAACGAGGGCCGCAGAAATATGTCCGCGGCCGCGTTTGCAAATTTCAGATACTCTGCATCTTCAGCTTATGCTGGTGCGGACCACACAAATCCCACCGCGGCCGCTGGCAACTTCAGCAACTGTGCATTTTTTTTATACTTTGTTTTGCACTGCTTCAGTACAATCCCTGCAACATCTCACAAACAATTAGCTCAAAAATCCTAATCTACAAAGAAAATCAAAGAGAAAGAAAAAGATATGGGTTGCCTCCCAAGAAGCGCCTGATTTAACGTCGCGGCACAACGCATGTTACCATCATATCACTTCAAATGAATAATTGTCACCACGTGGCTATCATCAATCTTTCCCAAATAGTGCTTGACACGATGCCCATTGACCCGGAATATTTCACCATTCTTGTTCTTGAGATCAAGAGCACCAAAAAGAGTCATACATACCACTTCAAAAGGGCCACTCCACTTAGACTTGAGCTTCTCGGGAAATAACCTCAATCGGGAGTTGAAAAGAAGAACCACATCACCAACCTTGAATTCCTTTCCCCGAGGATATTTGTCGTGAAGGTACTTCATCTTGTCCTTATACAAGGACGAGCTGGAGTAGGCATGAAATCTAAACTCATCAAGCTCATTTAATTGCTCAACCCGGAGATTTGCGGCAACATCCATTTCCAAGTTCAACTTTCTCAAAGCCCACATAGCCTTGTATTCCAATTCCACCGGAAGATGACAAGCTTTACCAAACACCAACCGATACGGAGACATACCAATTGGGGTCTTGTAAGCCGTACGATAAGCCCAAAGAGCATCATCCAATTTCTACGACCAACCGGTCCTATTAGCATTTACCTTCTTGGACAAGATACTCTTTATTTCTCGGTTGGACACTTTACTTGACCACTGGCTTGAGGATGATAGGGAGTGGTCACTTTGTGATTTACACCATACTTAGCAAGCAATGAATCAAAAGCCTTGTTGCAAAAGTGAGACCCCCCATCACTAATGATAGCACGAGGGGTACCAAACCTTGTGAAGATACTCTTTTTCAAGAATGCTACTACACTTCGGGCTTCATTGTTGGGTAAAGCCACGACTTCCACCCACTTTGAGACATAATCCACCGCCACGAGAATATAAGTGTTACCACAAGAGCTTACGAACGGACCCATGAAATCTATGCCCCAAACATCAAAAATATCCACCTCGAGAATCGTGTTGAGAGGCATCTCATTCCTTTTTGAAATTCCACCGGCCCTTTGGCATGCATCACATCTCTTCACCAAATCACTAGCATCTTTAAACAACGTTAGCCAATAGAAACCGCAACTCAAAACCTTTGAAGCCGTCCTCACCCCTCTGTGATGGCCACCATAGGGAGAGGAGTGACAAGCCTCCAATATGCTCAACTGGTCACCTTCTGGGACACATCTTCTTATTACTCCATCCGTGCAAATTTTGAACAAGTACGGATCATCCCAATAAAAATCCAAACTATCCCGTTTGAGTTTCTTCTTTTGGTTGGAAGAGAGCTCAGACGGGGCAGTTCCAGTCACAATGAAGTTGGCGATGTCCGCAAACCATGGCATGTCACATATTGACACAGAAAGAAGTTGCTCATCGGGGAATGCATCATTTATCACGAGACCGTCACATGGCCTCCCTTCTTCCTCTAGCCGGGACAAATAGTCCGCAACTTGGTTCTCACTTCCCCTCCGATCCACTATCTCTAAGTCAAATTCTTGGCAACACCCATCTCATCAATCTTGCTTTGGAATCCTTTTTGGTCATTAGATATCGGAGGGCTGCATGGTCCGTGTGCACAATCACCTTGGCCCCCATAAGATAGGGCCAAAATTTCTCCATGGCAAATACAATGGCCAATAGCTCCTTCTCTGTCACCGTGTAGTTCCGTTGAGCCTCATTCATAGTCTTACTTGCATAATACACGGGATGGAACATTTTGTTAACCCGTTGACCCAACACCACCCCCAATGCAACATCACTAGCATCACACATCAATTCAAAGGGCAAACTCCAATTAGGCGCGGTTATGATAGGGGTAGTGGTCAACTTGTGTTTTAAGAGCTCAAAAGCCTCCATGCATTTTTCATCAAAAACGAATTTGGCATCTTTCTCTAGTAGCTTGCACAATGGATTCACAACCCTCGAGAAGTCTTTGATAAACCGCCGGTAGAACCCGGCGTGACCAAGAAAACTCCTCACCCCTTTGACAGAAGTAGGGGGAGGGAGTCTAGAAATCACCTCGATTTTCGCCTCATCAACCTCAATCCCATTTTTTTGAAATCTTGTGGCCCACCACTATACCTTCTTCCACCATAAAATGGCATTTCTCCCAATTGAGAACTAGGTTAGTTTCTTCACAGCGAGCCAAAACTCTATCCAAATTCACCAAACATGTATCAAAAGAGTCACCAACCACACTAAAGTCATCCATAAAGACCTCCAATATGTCTTCCACCATATCGGTGAAAATAGCCATCATGCATCGTTGGAAGGTCACCGGAGCATTGCACAATCCGAACGGCATCCGGGAGAAAGCAAATGTTCCATAGGGGCATGTAAAAGTAGTCTTCTCTTGGTCCTCCAGGGCTATTAAAATTTGATTGTAGCCCGAGTACCCATCCAAGAAACAATAGAATGCTCTCCCCGCGAGACGATCAAGCATTTGGTCGAGGAATGGCAAGGGAAAATGATCCTTGCGGGCCACCTTGTTGAGCTTCCGGTAGTCCATACAAACTCTCCACCCGGTAATGGTTCGAGTGGGAATAAGCTTATTGTTGTCATTGGGCACCACCGTCATCCCTCCTTTCTTTGGCATACATTGGACCGGAGAAGTCCACGAACTGTCAGAGATTGGATAAACCACACCGGCGTCAAGCCACTTGATAACCTCTTTCTTTATCACTTCCTGCATTTCCTCGTTGAGTCTCCTTTGATGTTCGAGAGATGGCCTTGCATCCTCCTCCAAGATGATCTTATGCATGCAAAATGCGGGGCTTATTCCCCTAATGTCCGCCAAGGTCCATCCTATTGCCGTTTTCCGCTTTTGAAGCACCTCCAAAGTGGCCTCAACCTGCAAGTTAGTAAGGCAGGAAGAAAGAATAACTGGAAGAGTAGAATTAGAGCCCAAAAATTCATACCTGAGATGTGGAGAAAGTGGCTTCAACTCCAACACCGGTGGCTCCTCAATGGATGGTTTAGTTGGTGGAGTTTTGCGGTTTTCAAGATCCAAAGATAGCTTCCTAGGCTCATATGAGTATGAACCCATACCATGCAATGCATTCACGCACTCCACCCTACTAGCATCATCGTCTACATCCATGCCAAGAAGTACGGCCTCAAGGGGATCCTCAACATTCATCATGGAACTTGTGTCATCCACTATCACAGATGTGACAATGTCTACAAGTGAACATACTTCCGTGCTATTGGGTTGCCTCATTGATTTGCAAACATGAAATACCACCTTTTCATCACCCACTCGAAATGTCAATTCACCTGCTTCAACATCAACTAACGCCTTCCCCATAGCTAGGAAAGGTCTCCCAAGAATGATAGGCACTTCCAAATCCACTTCATAGTCCAAAATGACAAAGTCGGCCGACAATATGAATTTGTCCACCCGGACAAGCACATCGTCAATTATTACCAAAGGCCTCTTCATCGACCGATCCACCATTTGAAGTCTCATTGAGGTTGGCCTAGGTTGCCCAATTCCCAAAGTCTTGAAGACTGAGTACGGCATCAAATTAATGCTAGCCCCCAAGTCACCTAGGGCCTTAGCAAACTCCGCACTCCCGATAGTGCAAGGAATAGTAAAAGCTCCAGGGTCTTCAAGTTTCGGGGCCATAGAATGCACAATCGTACTAACTTGGTGCGTCATCTTTATTGTTTCACACTCCATAGAACGCTTCTTGGTGACTAAATCCTTCATGAACTTTCTGTAACTATGCATTTGTTCGAGTGCCTCCACCAAATGAACATTGATTGTGAGGCTTTTCATCATATCTATGAATTTCTTGAACTGATTGTCACTCTTTTGCTTTGCTAACCGCTGAGGATAAGGTGGAGGTGGTCTAGGCAAGGGTGCCTTGGATTTTGGCACCACCGGTTCCGGAATATCAATTATGTGTTCCCTAGACGGGTTCACAGCCTCTTTAGTTTCCACCTCGGCCTCATCAATATCTATTCTCACTTCCTTGTTCACATTTGTCTCAACCACAACTTCATCAATCAAAGGATCTACATCATCTCGGAGCTCAATATCATCCTTCACCACTTGCTTTTCATTTGAGGCTTGCACATCACCGCCTCTTCCGCTTCTAGTTGTCACTGCCATCACATGATTGTTACCCCCCTTCAGGTTCACTACCATGTCGCTTGGTAGCGCACCCTTAGGTCAGGTATTTAAAGCTTGAGAAATTTGTCCTATTTGCACCTCTAGGTTCCTGATAGATGTGTTATCTGAAGCCAATTGTGCGTTAGAATCTTGGTTCTTTTTCATCATCTGCTCTAACATCATCTCTATCCGTCCCATATCACTCCCGGGAGAACTAGACCCTTGCGACTAAAAGGGAAGTGGATTGTTTGGTTGTTGGAACATGGGGGGCTTTTGAAAGCCTTGCCCCCTACCACCATTATTCCACCCTCCTTGATTGTTATTGTTGTTGCTCCAATTGTTGTTGTTCCCGTTCTAATTGCCTTGGTTGTTACCTTGATTACCCCAATTGTTGTTCTGATTGTTATTGTTCCAATTGTTACCACTTTGTTATTGATTATTGTTATTCAAATTTCCTCTGCCTTGCTGATTGCTCCAGTTGCCTTGGGGGCGCCATTGTTGATTCCCTTGATTTCCTCTATTTCCTTGGTAGTTATTGACATTTTGGCATTCCTCACTTTGATCATCATAAAACTCGTTCGAATAACCACCACCATCATTGTTGTTGTCAAATTGCTCACCAGTACCTTGAGATTGTTGTTGCCCTCTTTGCCTCCTTTTTAGCATAGAAACTTTCTCCATTGCGTTGACTTGGCGCGGATTTTGTACTTGTTGCAATTGCGCCTTCGCCAATTGATTCATTGTTGTTGTAAGTTCGGCAATAGCTTGGCCATGATCGTTCAACTCCTTGTGCAAATGGATGACCGTGGTGTCACCTTGGGGTACATTCGCTCGGCTTTGCCATGCCGAAGAGGTGTCGGCCATTTCATCAAGTACATCACATGCCTCTTGGTAAGAAAGTTTCATATAGTTCACTCCGGCCAATTGGTTCACAATGCACTGGTTCGTGGTGTTGATGCCCCGATAAAAGGTTTGTTGTATCATCGCCTCGGTCATGTCGTTATTAGGGCACTCCTTCACCATTGTCCTATATCTTTCCCATATTTCGTGCAAAGGTTCCGTTGGCATTTGTTTGAAAGCTAGAATCTCATCCCGAAGAGTCGACATATGACTTGGAGAAAAGAACTTGGCAATAAATCTGTCCGCCAATTCATCCCATGTGTGAATAGCGTGATTTTGAAGCCTTTCTAACTAGTCCAACGCTTTACCCCGAAGCAAAAAACGGGAAATGCCTCAATCTCAACGCATCCTCTGACACGTTTGTTTGTTTGCTGCCCCAGCAAGTATCTACGAACCCCTTCAAGTGCTTGTATGCATTTTGATCGGAGGCGCCCGTAAAATATCCTCTTTGCTCGAGCAAGGTCAACATGACATTTGTGATTTGGAAGTTCCCCGCCTGGATTCGGGGAGGAACAATGGCACTCGCGTACATTTGATTTGGAAGAACTCTTGTGACTGCTCTTGGCGGTGGCGGAGGAGGGTCTGGAATAGGATTGTTGTCATTTGCGTTGGCCAAAAGGCCTCTACGTGGAACTTGAGATGGTTGACCTCTTCGGGCTCAAGATCCTCTACCTCCTCCCCCGCATTCACGTTGCCAAGAGGGTCGTTTGCATTGAGAGCCATAGTACCTGAATGAGTGACACCAACAGAATTAGTAAACAAGAAGGAAAGAGAAGCAAAACACAAAACGAGCTAAACAGATAGTCAACACCGTAAGCTCCCCGGCAACGGCGCCAAAAAGTTGATCGCTGCCGACTCAACACTACACTAAGGTAGGAAGAGCGGGTTGCAATAGCTTTTACCCCGATAGTGGATCCGGATCGATTTTCCACAGGGAGCTAGAGAGGGAGTTGTATTATCTGCTTAGTCTAGAATTGTAGTTGTGCTTCTAATATCACTTCTAACATTTTCGGCTTTGATTTTTATATCTTCTACTTTAGAACTAATATTTGAAGCTAAATTATGCTATGGAAATATTGCTAAGTTGTAATTAATATAGAGAAAGGCACTAGGGTCGTGGCATTACCTAGGTGGTTAATCAACGGGTAGATGCTACTAAGGGTAAATTGACATATTTGGGGATTATGCTATAACCTTTGCTCAATTGTACCCACTCTCAAACCTCTCGGTAGAGAGAGTGATTTTGCCCAATTGACTCTATCGAGACCAATTGGGTAGGCCAATTTNGTTTAACCCATTAATTGGGACTACCATTTCTCATGGGTCCTTCCCAATTCCTTGTTGGGTCAATTTTGGGGTTATAGACTCTCTTTCTCAAGAAGAGTCAAACCAACCAAGCTAGAATCAGTGTTTGCAACCACCAATCCTTAATGAAAACCTAAAATTAACTCAAATAGCAAACACCCAATATCAATCTTGCCTTAGATTGCAGCACCCATCAATTACCCACACTAGGGTTGAGCCACAACCCTAGCTAGTGGGTTTAGCTAGACATAATTAAAGAAGAAACAGAAGCATTAGAAGAAGAATTAAACATAATAATTAATTACTGATAAGAAACTACAAGAATCTATTGAGAAATTAATGCTAAATGCCAAAATATGCTAAAAGTCCCGTTCTCACGAGCTCAGCAGCTTTCCGTGTATAAAACTTAACCTAAAAATGGAAAAAGGATCTATTTATAGTGGCCGAAAAACTTGGACAAAAATACCCCTGTGGGGTCAGCGCGGGCCGCGCAAAAAGAAGCGCGACCGCGTGGGCTCTTGAAATCTTAAAGATTATCTCTCTAGTTGAGGATAGCGGGCCGCGCAAAAGTGAAGCGTGGCCGCATGAGATCTGGCGCGGACCGCGTAAATGTGACCGCGGCCGCGTGGCTTGCTTTGGTCCCCAACTTTCACTTCTCCGAATCTCTTCGCGCGGTCCGCGTAAAATTGTTGCGCTGCCGCGTGAGCTGAACGCGGGCCGCGTAAATCCAACCGCGGCCGCGTTGTGAGTTTCCTAAGTTAGCAATTCTCTGAACCTCCTAGTGCGGCCGCGTGCACTTTTGTACGGTCGCACTAGGATCTTTTTCCTTCACTTTTCTTGGCCTTTGATGCTTGAGCAGGTTTCACTCCGTTTTGAGTCGATCTTTGACAATTCAGTCACTTTGTCGCTCAAACCTGCAATCAAGCACAACCTGTGAGCATTTTGGAATTATTTTGTATCAAATTATACACCAAGCATAGGAAATTAGGGGCATAAAACACGTTAAAATCCTACTTATCAACTCCCCCAAACTTAAACATTTGCTTGTCCTCAAGCAAACAAAATAAAACCATCCCCATAAAGGAACATCCAAGTAATTCCAGCTGTCCTAAAGTAACCTCAACAAGCATCCACTGGGACTAACAATTGTCCTCCATACGAGAACTTTGAATACTATGGATCAAGTGTGACACAAGAGCATCAAGGGTTGACACATTTCATCAAAGAACTTTTCTCAAATACCTTGGTCATTGTGGAACCCAAACTCACACATCCTCAACTCTCCCTAAGCGAACCTCACCTTTTTAGAGTATTGACACACAAACCGAGGTTGGTGGAATTTCACTCATCTCTCTCAAGAATAATATCACAAGTCCGGCTCTAGGTACCATATGCTTGCCCCTTATGTAAGTATCCACTAATGTAGGTTTCCTTCAACTCAAGATCATATAGGGCTTTTGTGGAGTCATTGTGAAGGCTTTTGGGTAACGATAGGACATGTTTTAGTTCAAATGGGTTTCAATCTTCCCTTAAGCACTTCCTTTGATTCATTTTGGCACACTTTCTTGACTCATTTGAGCATTTCACTTCTTTTCAGGGGGTTACAGGGACACATTGTCACTCTTTCTTATGCAATTCAAATCATTTCTCCTTTTTCTACTTTCTTCTAGCCTTTTTTTCTCACTTTTGTTTCCCTTGTATCCCATTTTTATTCTTTTTCGCATTGTGCTTTCTTTTTGTCTTTTTCTTTATTCAAATCAGTGTTTCCCCCCCTTTTTCTTTCTTTTTGCTTTCGTACCTTTTACCACTATTGCTTCCTTTCTTGTCTCTCCTCCCCCAAACTTAGACATTTGCCATTACTCAAGGGAAGATTTTGGGTGCCAAGAGAGGGTATCTTTTAGAACGGGTATAGGCTTGTAACATTGGTTCTTGAAAGAAAAAGGTTCAAGGCTCAAAAGGGTTAGCTAGGGATTATTTCATTGGTAGGCCATTGAATTGTTTAACTCAACATTGGTATCAAAGAGAGCCTACAATCACTTCTTAAGTCAAATTTCACCTAGGATTTCGCCTCAACAAATATTCAGGGCAAGTTCTAGACCATTGGCTTGGGACTTGGACTCACAATTCGATTTCTCACCACACATGCTAGGGGATTGCCAAAGACATCAAGTCGAGGGCCCACAACGACCTCAGTTATGATTCAAGCGCACAATGGTCCAAGAAGACCACATGATGATTGTTTGGTAAACACAAGAGTCTCAAGGCCACGACTTTTACCATCCTAACACAGCATTATGTCTTTGATCATGGGATCGAAGGCAAATGTGTTAGGCCCAAGTGAAGCTTTGCCTGAGGTACCCTTAACTACGAAATAACAAAAACAAAAGAAAACTAAAAAAAACGGACTCAAACCCTTAAGAAGGTTGTCACGCCATCTATCATTGGGAAGAGCCACCCGGTTCGCACTATACTCCACCCTTGGAAAGAACCGTGGCATTAAGAAAACCAAGGGTTTATTGAAAACGC
>NW_017670708.1:0-4961 GCF_001879085.1 Nicotiana attenuata | reverse complement strand
CCGTCACAGCACTTCCTCAACCACCCAGATTCACTTTCAAATCTTTTTCCTTCAACATCACGCCAAAACAACAACACCCCAACCTCAACCCCCACTACTCAAGTTATACCTCCAGTAACACCTGCTAACCCTCCATATCCTCCTATTCACACTCCCTACGTACCACAATATCCTCATACATCACAAACCCGCCTATTACAACTAAATCAACTACCCTTCCTCATGACGGAGTCACTTTCACCACCAACCAGCACATATATGTGGCACATGCCGCTACTCACGAGCGGTACGTTTCACCTGTATATTCCTTATCGAACCTACCTTTACCGCACCCATCACGTTAAGGGTTCCATATGAGATCAATCAGTACACCGAGATGGAGAGAGAGGCTAGGAGTAAGGAAAAAGAGCCGATATCTGAGCAGTTACAAATGTTAAGAAGGCAACACTACAAGAATTTTGATTTTTAATGACCATTTTTAACGAAGGGATTTGAATTTGGTTGTTATAGGTGTACCAATAGTGATCACATTTTTTTTCCGGTCGTTAAAGTTAATTTTTAGTTTAATATTAACAAAGGGATAATATTCAGTCCTTAAAAGTCATAAATCTGGTCGTTAAAAATAATAATTAAAAAAAATAACGCTCATTTTTCCTATCTTTTTGCCGAACTCACAATCAGCCCACTCACGTCACTTTTCCCTCATTTTTTGCCCACCCATAATTATCCAAACCCACTTTTCTTTCTATTTTATCATAGATAAGTTACAATTGAACTCTGTAAAGCATCGGGGCCTAGGGTTTCATTCTTCTTCTTCTCAAGTAAGCTCTAATCTTGCAGTACTATTGTGAAATTGGACACTTTTTTATATTCTAATTATCTCTTTATTTTTCAGGTATTGATTTTTTTTATAATTACATGTACTACAATTTTATAGAAACCAATCTCTCGTTAATCCTTATATTCATAGTAATGAGATTCTCTATCAATTCATATTTCATGAGAAGCCTGGAGCTTTAAGGAAGTTCTTAGATGCTTTCAGCCCTCGTTGGAATATAAGTTTGTTCCATTATCGTGAACAGGTAATTACTAGTCATAATATTCAATTTTTAGTTTTAGCATGTGGCAGGGCAAGCCTTGACCCGCTAAAATTTTGACCCGTTCTGCCCTGCCGCGTTTAGCTTTTTGTCACAATTTTGCCCTGCCCCGCCCCGCCCTATTAAGCCCTGCCCCGCCCCATTTAGATTCTTTTTCATTTTTTTCTCTTTATTTTTTATTTTGTAGTATGCTTTTAATTTCTTTTACCTTTTCAATTTTCTATTAAAAAATTTAGAATTTACATGTCAATAAGAGTTGTTTGTGCATATTGATTGAATAATGGTAATGTCTGTCTCTCTACTTTTATGAGTAATAAACAATGTTGGCTTTTGTAGTCTGTGTATGAAATTCTGGAGGTTGTCAACTTTGTAGTAAGGAGTAATCATTTTTCCATTTGGCATTATCTATAATACAAAAAAATGATTTTACTCTATGCATACATTTTGTTGACACTTGTTAGTTCTGTTTTTAATTGTTTTGAAAAGCAGGGGCTAATCTCGCCCTTTACTTGTTTCAATTCTACATCCAATGTCGTAGTAAGGTTTCAAGAAGAATAGTCATTTCCTCTAGCAATTCATCAATTCATGTGGTAGGTAGTAGTCTAAACATATATAAGTGAAACTAAAATACAATCTGACAGATGGATCAGACGCATTTGTAAAGACAGTAAAACAAGCTAACGACTAACAAGATGAGATGTGAAGTACGTAGCAGACGATATTATGGCATATATTGAATCTCAACAGAGCCAACAAATAGTTGATGCTTTTTGACAAAAGATGAGAACATTGGATGCAAACAGGATTTGAGACAGTTGCTTAAGCATTGGATTTTTGCTTGGACACAGTGAGTATGTTTTATGTCTGGGCAGCTTTAGTAGCTAACTTTGCCAACTTATGGAAGGCAATTAATTAAATTTCTTAGGCAGTCTGCACACAAGTGTGTTTGCGGCTAAAATCCTGCACTACCCCTGCCCAGCCCCATTTACTATTTTCTGAAAATGTGTTTTGACCTGCCCTACCTAGCCGGGCTAGGCTAGCCCCATTAAAACTTTGCCCTGCCCTGGTTTTGCTCTGCCCTGCCCTGCCCCGCCCCATTTGCCATCCCTAAATACACTGGGCTGTTGTTGTTGTTGTCTGACCAGTTTGGCTAACCAAAGCTCAAAATTCAGTTACTCTTTAGTGAATTGGTTTTTGGATAAAATATAGTATAGTTAATTAAATTGGTGAGCACTGGTTCACTAAAGGAAAGTTAGAAAAATATTTGGTTTTATTGAAATAATGATAGATTTGGTTAAGGATGAAAGTTGTACTAATAAGCAAGACATTTGACTTACATTGAAATTTGCAGAGCTATGTGAATCTGAAAAGGTAAAAAAAGTGAGAGGAACGAATATGTGTAAAAATATTACAGGACTCAAAGTTGGAGGAGATGTTGCGCCTCCTGGTTTTGATCAAATATTGAAAGGTGATACTCTTTTACTCTTTTACTTAAAAAAGTGACTTCTGAACCTAATTTATTGTATATGAATCTCTAAAGCATGTCTGCCAAAATTCTACCCATATGGCTACATAAAGTCTTGTCGTCGACAATTGCTTAAAACCATTATGATCATCAACTAGAACACTATATGACTGTTAACTATTAGATATTCACTAGAATCACTACCACAACTCCTGATATGAGGTAGTGATTATAGATTGAAAATAAAGATCTGATACACATCAATGTTTCAGGGTAGCTCATTCTCTGTTAATGTACTGCAGTGTGCTCCCTTCTATTCTTTTTTAGTTTGTTATTGTCCGAATGGATCTGTATGATATTTATTGTATTATTATTCCCATGTTTGGTGCCTACTAGGGGGCATTTACTTGACAAAATTTGGTTTGTCTCATTTAATATAGTGGCGCTATCTGTTCTGGTTATAACTCACTTCCATGGAAATCGATATTTATTTGATACACATAATAAAATGTTTATTTTTCTAGTTTATAAGATAAATTTCATATTTAATGATACTTGTGAAATATTGTAGGACAAATTTGACAGTGATAACATAAATGATCAGCGTGATGATGTCTTGAAACATATGAGAAAGCTATGGAACAATTAGAGAGGATCGATGCACAAGAATATTAAGTCTAAGCCATTTCGTTATCCTCTAAAAGATGTGCCAAATGGGGTAGACGAGAGAGATTGGGAATGGCTGGTCAAGGAGCGTTTTTTACTGAAAAATTGAAGGTATGATTTCATAGCTATTTATTAACATTGTTGCTTGGTGAATTCTGCAACAATAGCATCTAGAGGGCCCAAATACTTTGAACTTGCATAAAATATCATCAGCAGGTAATATGTAAGCTAACATTCATACATAAAAAAAGCAAACTTTTAAGGGAGTTTAGGATGCCAGCTTTTCATAGTTGTGAGAGTAACTGATTTGAACTTCCTTAAAGTTCTCCTAGCATATTTACAAGAGAATTTTTCATTTTGAAATGAAGTCCAAACCGGAAGGACCTCTTGTCTTTCATAAATTTGTATGCTGGTTATGTAGTATTTTATTAATGAAATTCTGCATACACTACAGATTGAATAGAACATGCTCTTATAAAATATCTCAAACATGATGATACAACCAACACTTATACAACATTATTAGAATTTAGAAATACAACATAACTGTAGCAAAACCGAAAATTGTGCTGGCAAGCTTACAGTTTATGATTTAAGTTCTCATAAATGGACCAATGGAGTTATACTTTCATCTTCTTTCCTATAAAATATATCCTACACAATGTCATAGGAATTTTCAATCCTTGAGGAAGAGAGCACCAACAACAAAAAGTCAAAGTGTACAATTAGTCGCAACAAGTATTAAATAGAGGCAAATTATATCATTTTCTTTTCTCATTTGAATCCTCCATTTTGTGAGTTTATATAACGCGTTGATTTACCAGATGTTGTCTTATTGTTATATTACTTTCATTTTACTGTATGAATTTGGTGTGGTTGCTGTATGAAAACGGACAATAATTTGTTGTTGTTGCTCGTTAAATGCACTTGCTGGTGCATTTTTTTATGGAAATTTGTAATGCAAATTTGTTATGTAAATTGATAAACCGAAACCGTACCGAACCAAATAAGAAATACTGAACCGTACAGAACTACTTTGGTATGGTATTTGGTATATACAATTAATAAATTGAATACCGAAATACTGAACATAAGTTCTTAAATACCAAACTGAAGCACCGAACGCCCACCCTTAATGGGATTTGCTTCCCAAAAGTCACACTCATTGTGCAGGTTTTAGTGTGACATGATTGGGTGATGTAGAACTATCATTTAGTCATCTTATGATCATCGTCTACAAATATAGGAAATTTAATGTGTCGTATTCTTGCTACTATACTATCTGCCGTTATGTCATATGATCTTTGTATTTTTTCACTTTCTCATTTATAGCGATCAGTGCAGCCTTTAATGAATCTGATTTTTCTTCTTTAGTTTTTCTTTGTTACTAAACTGGCATAAATTTGTTATTTTAACAGATCAAAAATTTAAAGTCTGGAGAACCTATCCTTGAAGAAAGTGTAGAGCAAGTTGAAGTACAAGAGGTTTTTGGTTCGTCCGCGATTTTTTAAAGACACTGTCTTATGTACATATATATGTTGCAATTTTACTTTTTCTCTTTTTTAGGAATTGGTAAAAATGATGTTTAACTCACCTCACTTTATGCTTCCAGTTGTCTCTTGGCTGGGTTTGCATTATTTTTACTTTACATTGTTTTAGTAAGATGGGTTTCTTACAATTTGGATTGGTTTCTGGTAAATATGATACTTTAGCTCTTTGTATTAACAAGATAT
>NW_017670707.1:485032-485699 GCF_001879085.1 Nicotiana attenuata | reverse complement strand
CTTTGATTGCTGAATAGCTCATAATCTTGTTCGACTTGAGACCCTCCTCCACCATACTTCCCATTTTCACGACCTCGTTGAAAGTTTTTCCCAATGCTGAACCAGGTGACCATAATAGGTAGGCTCCAAAGCCTGTAGGAAATAATCAACCATCTCGTTCTCTTTCATTGGAGGATCGACTCTTGCCGCCTGCTCTCTCCACCGAAAACCATACTCTCTGAAGCTTTCTCCGGGCTTCTTCTCAATTTTAGTTAGTGACAGACGGTCCGGGACAATTTCGAGATTGTACTAAAAATGACATGCAAATGCTTGGGCCAGATCGTCCAAAGTGTACCATCGAGCATGATCCTGTCGTGTGTACCACTCCAAAGCTGCTCCACTTAGACTTTGACTAAAGTAAGCCATCAATAACTCGTCCCTTCCTCCAGCTCCTCTCATCTTGCTGCAGAACCCCCTTAAGTGGGCCACCGGATCACCATGTCCATCATATAAGTCAAACTTGGGTAACTTGAATCCCGCTGGCAACTGGACATTAGGAAACAGGCACAGGTCCTTGTAGGCTACACTCACTTGCCCTCCGAGCCCCTGCATATTTCGGAATGACTGTTCTAAGCTCTTAACCTTCCGTATCATTTCCTCTTGCTCAGGGTTTTTGGGTAGGCTTTTC
>NW_017670707.1:479304-480539 GCF_001879085.1 Nicotiana attenuata | reverse complement strand
AGTGACTCCCTTGGGCCTCAAGCTTAGCCCAGCAAGAACAACACATAGTCAAAACTCGAATTGGGCTGCGGACAGACCTCATTCAGGCCCAGCTTCAGCATTCAGGCTTGCAAATATTGGAGCCGTTCCACGTTTATTCAAACACATTTTTTTATGCTCATCTCAATAAAATTTAAAACAATTGTGCATCTAAACTGACTGGATTGGATTAAAATTCAGATTTGTTGTTAATCTATTTACCTACTGCTGAACTTCTGGATATGACTAAAAGCAAAACAAACTGAGAAATGTGAATTGAGTTTTAACAAAAATAGGCATGAATGTGAATCCACGGGTAGTAGCTACTGCAGTACAAGGTTGTTTGAGACGTCTCTTCAGCTTGAAATCAAAATTAACGTGGATATCATATGTTGAACTCGAAGTCAATTGTGAATTCACACCAATTCTGATTTCTACTTATCAACAAAACGTGAAACTAAAACCATCAGTAAACCATACCAAGACAACGGCTGGACAACCACAGATTTAACAGTCCAAAATAGTTTAAATTAGACAATCCAATCTTCAGTTTGCATTCAATGTAAGCTGAAAGTAATCCTAAACAAATACTCATCATCTAATATCTGTTCTATTGTGACAGTCTGAGTACACATTTTCAGGAAGTAAATGAACAAGCCTTTCATTTCAATATTTCAACTCAAAGCTATACCAAATCGTGTTTCGAATGTGTACCTGGAAATGGAACAAAGTGAAAGGAGCGAGAGTCAGCAATAGAACAACAATCAGCAGTGGGATTCAACAGCAAAGGATGGATTTCGGATTTAAAATGATATCATATAGCCCAGGATTGAATAATAGAGGAGCAACGCCAATAAAATGACCAGATTAGACTTGATCAAACCCAAATTGACTCGAATAAACCAGTTCCAACTTGAAAACAACCCAGGAATCTCCAGCAAATTCCAGCAACCAAACTCTAAGCTAAATGATGTAAAATCAAATACTACAACTTGAAATTAAACCAAACTCTCGACAGAACAATATTTTTTTGAGTTTTTGGAGCTTTGCTAATGTTTTTTTTTGGTTTTTGGTTTAAGTAAGTATAAGTATCTAAGAGAAATTTTTGAATTTAAAATTCAAATTTGAGCTGATGAATGCTTGTGAGAGTGGGGGGAATTTTCGGAGTCTTCGTAAACTTGTGGCTTAAGGCAAAGAGGACTGCCTTTATAGGCATA
>NW_017670707.1:398166-477655 GCF_001879085.1 Nicotiana attenuata | reverse complement strand
TTTTTCCATTTTATAAAATTAATGACTAACTAATTCCTAAAATGCAAAATTGACTCCTACAATGCACATGCACATATATTTTCTATTTTTCATTTAGTTAAAATGCAAACAATTAACATGAAATGTCACGAAAATCCACAAAATTGCAAACACTGCAAGAAATTATTTTGTTTTGAATTTATGAGAGTAATTCATATAGGGCAAAAATCACGTGCTCACAGGGATTTGCCTCTTGGCTTATTTCCCGATTATACTTCAAACTTGGTCGAAGTGTCTGTCCCCGAGTGGGGTGGCCGTGGCCTATAAAAATGAGGGTTGCCTTTTTAAGGTCTTATGATCTCGAGATTTTAGTAGTTCGATTACATCGATTTTTTATGGGTTAAGTTGTTTGAACTTCAGTTGTGATCGGCCCTTAAGCTTGTTTCCACAACAGACCAAAAGTAAGAAATTGTAAAGTTAAATTTTCTCTAAGGCATGAAATATTTGGCAAGGAAAAATACTTCTCTCAATAGATTATACATGCGTACATGTTTTTCTTTAGGGATCGACTAATCTACACGGGTACTATTCGTTTGACCGTTTGGCTCTTACAAAGTTTTACCTATCGAGACCCTGTTGACACGAAGTACCTTCCTTGCAACAAAATTAACATCTGAGGGTGATGTCCCCCAGTATTCGAGGTTGATTGTAAAGAAGCCTCGGATACTGTTGAATTGATCTAAGTTAGCACGAACAATGGTTGCCTCATTAAAAACCTCGCCGGAAAAACCCACTTGGGACATAAATCGGTCTAAGGGAAAAAGAGTGCAATGCGTGCTTTCAGACCTAAGGACTTTGTGATGAACAATCCTCCGATGTCTTCGATTAACACCAACAATTGGTTAGTACAAGATGTGAGCGAAAATGGGGAAGGTCGTACCTTAGCAGTAATATCTTTTGAGGATTGATAAATCCCAATTGTTTGGTAATTATTCACCGTCCATCATGCCAAGTCTGTAGGATCCCTTACCGGCAATAATCAAGGACCTGATACGGTCCCTCCCAGTTCAGGAAAAATTTTCCTTCGTTTGGATCTCGAGTATTGAGGGTGACTTTCTTAGAATTAATTCCCTAATTTTAAAGTGTCGAAGATTGGTTCTTCGGTTGTAATACCTTTCAATCCGTTGTTTCTGTGCGGCCATTCGAATGAGGGCGGCTTCCCGTCTTTCATCAGCAATTCGAGGCTCAAAATTCATAGCCTCATGATTTGACCCTTCCACTGCATACCGAAACCTGAAGCTAAATTCCTCGATTTCGGCCGAGATCAGAGCTTCAGCATCGTAGACTAAAGAGAATGTGTTGCCCCCGTACTGGATTTTGATACTGTTCGATACGCCCAAAGGACCTCGGGAAATAATTCTCTCCATTTTCCTTTAGCTTCGTTCAATCTTTTCTTCAAATTGTGGATGATGGTCTTGTTTGTCGATTCGGCTTGTCCGTTCCCACTAGGGTGATACGGCGTTGATAGAAGCCTTTTTATTTTGTGGTCTTTGAAAAACTTCGTCACTTTGCTGCCGATGAATTGCTTTCCATTGTCACATACGATCTCGGCAGGCATTCCAAATCGGTATATAATGTGGTCCCAGATGAAGTCTATGAATTCTTTTTCTCTGACTTTCTCGAAGGCCTGTGCTTCAACCCACTTAGAGAAATAGTCAGTCATACACAAAATGAATTTAGCTTTACCTAGGGCCGATGGTAGAGGACCGATGATATCCATTCCCCATTTCATGAACGGCCATGGGGATAGGACTGAGTGGAGTTGCTCTCCGGGCTGGTGGATCATCGGCGCATACCTTTTACATTTGTCGCATTTTCAAACAAATTCTTTAGTGTCCTTTTCCATATCTTCCCAATAGTATCCTGCTCTGATGATTTTGTGAACCAATGACTCGGCACCGGAATGATTTTCGCAAGTGCCCTCGTGAATTTCCCGTAGAACGTAGTCGGTGTCTCCTAGTTCCAAACATTTTGCTAATGGTCCATCGAACGTTCTCATGTACAGTGTTCTATCCTCGGTCAATGTGAACTGTATGACCTTTGTGCGTAGAGTCCTTGATTCTTTAGGATCCGATGGCAGCTTCTCGTTCTTTAGGTATTCGATGTACTTATTCCTCCAATCTGAGGTTAGACTTGTGGAGTTTATTTCGGCGTGTCCTTATTTGATTACTGACCTCGAAAGTTGTACTATAGTCCCCGAGCTAAGTTCATCATCTTCGATCGACGACCCCAAATTTGCAAGGGCATCAGCCTCGCTATTTTGTTCTCGAGGTACGTGTTGTTGGTTCCATTCTTTACATCGATATAGAACAACTGTAGTTTGTCCAAGTACCTCTGCATTCGATCTTCTCGAACCTCAAAAGTTTTGTTGACTTGATTTACCACAAGTAGGGAGTCGCACTTGGCCTCTATGACCTCCACTCCCAAGCTCTTGGCTAGCTCGAGACCTACAATCATGGCATCATACTCAGCCTCATTGTTAGTTAATTTCGAGGTTTTGATAGACTGTCTAATTGTATTACTTGTGGGTGGCTTCAAAATGATGCTTATCCCGGACTCCTTCACGTTCGAAGAGCCGTCTGTGAAAAGGGTCCACACCCCCGATGATGTACCGGATTTTAATAATAGTTCCTTTTCCACCTCGGGTACGAGGGCTGGCGTAAAGTCGGCCATGAAGTTTGTCAAGCTTTGAGACTTGATGGCGTTCGGAGTTGATACTTGATATCGTACCTGCTGATCTTGACGGCCCATTTGGCCAATCGACCTGAGAGTTCAGGCTTGTGCAAAATATTGCGGAGGTGGTAGGTGGTTACCACACAAATTGGGTGACATTGAAAATATGGTTTTAGTTTCCTATAGGCGCTAATTTTTCTATGTGTGGGTACCGAGTCTCAGCTTCACCTAGGGTCCGACTAACATAATAAACAGGAAATTGCGTACCTTGCTCTTCTCGAACTAAGACCCCACTTACCGCTATCTACGAGACCGCTATGTATAAGTATAGTTGCTCGTCCGCCTTTGGGGTGTGAAGCAATGGCGGGCTCAACAGGTATCGGTTGAGTTCCTTCAAGGTCTGTTGACATTCCGTGGTCCATGCGAAACTGCTCTTTTTCATAAGCAGTGAGAAGAACCGGTGGCTCCGATCTGAGGACCTCGAAATAAATTGACCTGGGGCGGCTATGCGCCATGTTAACCTTTGTACAGCCTTGGCATTATCAACAACTGTGATGTCTTCGATTGCCTTGATTTTATCGGGGTTGATTTAGATTCCCCGATTTGATACCATAAAGCTGAGGAACTCGCCCAAACCGACACCAAATGCACATTTCTCCGGGTTGAGCTTCATGTTGTATTTCCACAGTATGTCGAAGGTCTCCTGCAAATGTTTCAAATGGTCCTCTACTCGCAGGGACTTAACTAGCATATCATCAATATAAACCTCCATTGATTTACCTATTTGTTCTTCGAACATTCGATTTACTAGGCGTTGATAAGTAGCACAAGCATTTTTTAGTCCAAACAACATTACATTATAGCAATAGGTGCCGTATTTAGTGATAAACGAAGTCTTTTCTTGATCTGCCGGGTTCATTTGTATCTGATTGTACCCGGAGTAGGCATCGAGAAACTAAGGATCTCGTGTCCGGCTGTGGCGTCGATCATGCGATCGATATTCGGCAAAGGAAAAGAATATTTAGGGCATGCCTTATTTAAATCCTTATAGTCTACACACATTCTAAGTTTGTTTCCCTTTTTAGGGACTACAACTACGTTTGCTACCCATTTGGGATATTTTACTCCCCGAATGGATCCTATATGGAGAAGTTTTGTTACCTCGTCCTTAATGAATACATGTTTTACCTCGGACTAAAATCTTCTCTTTTGTTTCACCGAGCGAAACCAAGCTCAGTCGATGCGTAGTGATCTCCGGTGGGATCCCTGTCATATCTAGGTGGGACCAAGTAAAACAATCCATGTTATTTAAAAGGAATCTAACGAGTTTTTTCCTGAGCTCGGGAGTTAACCCCGTGCCCAGGTATACCTTTCGATTGGGCAGATGCTCGATCAGTATGATTTGTTCCAGCTTTTCAACCTTTAACTTTGTTGCATCGGAATCATTGGGGATTACGAAGGTTCGAGGTATCATATAATCATCATCCTCTAAGGTTTCCTACTCCTCCAATCGTCGAGGCTGGTGATTGTGGTTGCTATTTGACTTCTTGCTTTCCCCTCGACTCCGATCCCTTTGCTGATGAAAGCGCCGATACTGGTTCTACTTCGTTGATTGCAAACGTTTCTTTGGCGGTGGGTTGTTCACCTTCGATCACATGGAATTTTGTTTCTTGAATGGTCCCGGCCATATTTACGAGCAAAATGATTTCCCCTTTGGTGGTTTCACTTGCCATGTTGAATCCGTTAAGTACCCTAGCCGCAGGCACGATTTCATCTTGAGGCCGAGTTGTTCTACGACCCTTGATCGAATAATATTTTCCGAGCTACCTGGATCAATCAACACAAGTTTAACTTGAATTTTATTCATAAGGATAGATATTACCAGTGCGTCGTTGTGAGGTTGTTCGATCCCTTCTGCATCATCGTCGTTGAAAGACAAGGTTTCTTCTGATAAGTACTCCCGAGTTCTCCCTTGTGATTGTCACCTTGGTGCGCTTAAATACTGGACCTTGCAGAATATCGACTCCACCAACGATCATGTGAATTACATGTTGTGGCTCTTCCTGTTTGTTCTATTTGTTTGAATCTCTATTTTTGAAGTGGTTGTTGGCTAGATCACTTAAGAATTCTCGAAGGTAACCCTCGTTGAATAAACGAGCTACCTCCTCCCCCAGCTGTCTGCAGTCTTTGGTTTTATGTCCATGGGTACCATGGTATTTGCATATTTGATTAGGGTTCCTTTGAGCTGGATCGGTCTGTAGGGGTCTAGGCCATCTAGTATCCTTGATCCGTCCAATGTCTTACACAATACCTGATGCATCGATGCTGAAGTTGTATTCTGATAGTCGTGGTGCTTCTGTGGGCTCAACATGTTTATCGAAGCCACTTTTACTCATGAGCCCTCGGGAGCTCTATCCTCGATCATTTCGAACGAGATTACGTCCTGGGCCGCTGTTTTTACGATCTTTGCTGTATGGTTGGTACCGATCTCTGTTTAATCGGGGTTCTCTATCGATGTCCCTTTGAATTCTGCCGACTTGCCTGTTTGAATAAATGGAACCGGAAGGGGTTCCCAATTGATCATCCTCGACCCTAAATTTTGACCGGTATCGGTTATGTACATTAGCCCAGGTCATAGCTGGATATTCAGTTAAGTTCCACTTTAGTTGTCGTGATGTTGTCGAACTTCGCTCGTTCAAACCTTGAGTGAAGGCTTGAACAACCCAATCATCTATGACTGGGTTAGGTCCATGCGTTCTATCTGGAACCGAGATACGAATTCACTTTACATTTCATTGTCCTTTTGTCTCACTTTGAAGAGGTTCAACTTCCTAGTCGCAACTTTTATTGCTCCGGCGTGTGCCTTTACGAACAAATCTGCAAACACGGCGATCGATGGAATTGGTCGGCAAATTGTGGTACCATATCATCGCCCCCTTTGATAAAGTCTCTCAAAACTTTTTCAATAGAATGGATTCAGTCTCATCGTCTTCTAAGTCATTACCCTTTATTGCGCACGTGTAAGAAGTAACGTGCTCATTAGGATCGGTGGTCCCATTGTATTTGGGAATTTCTGGCGAACGAAATTTTTTCGGGATGGGCTTCGGAGCCACACTTGGAGGGAAAGGCTTCTGCACGAACTTCTTCGAATCCAAGCCCTTTAGAATCGGGGGTGCCCCGGTATTTGGTCAACCCGTGAGTTGTATGTTTCTACCTTTTTGTCATTAGCCTCGATTTTCTTTTCACCTGATTCGATCAGTTTAGTGAGATCCTCGAGCATCTTTATAATGGCGGTGTCAGTCCCCGATTCATTGGAGTTCGATTTCTCCGGTTTAGGTTCAATTCTATGAACAACTTCTTGTGATGTTTCGAGCTCAATTGTGATTGGTGCTTGATTCTGATTTTGGAGTTGCGCTATCGCATCTTGTTGAGTCTGCAACATTTCGAATATCATTCAAAGGCTAATTCCGCCTTCTTCACCGCTCTATGCGTTCTGATCAGCTGCTCGGGCATCTCTGCGGATGTTATTTTCATGGTCGACGCCTAAGTTCCCATTAATGGCAACATGAGAGCTGACATCGACTGGGTCTGCGTCCGGTGGTCCATCGGGGTTGACTAGAGGTACTCCGTTTCCCGGGGCGACTATGTTTTCGTTCTCGCCATAAAGACCAAGGTCGTTGTCTGTTTGAGTGGGTGTTGCCTGAGAGTTTGAGATGTTGATTCTTGAAATCAAAGACACTTACGAGAACAAGCGTAAATCAGAGTGTGTTACGGGAATTAATACCAGGCAATCACTATTATCCTTAGCCCCACGGTGGGCGCCAAACTGTTTACCCTTAAAATTGGACAACAATTAAACTTATAATGTGATTCTAAGGACACGTGATTTCACCTAATACCAATTGATAAAATGTAGAGATGAGTAATAGAAATTAACAATAAGATAAATCAAAGGAGTGTTTGAACGAAATTCAGCCCTCGAGCTTGAATACCCTCGAACTGATTGGTGCAAGAACAGTTAAAATATAACAAGCTGATGAACAAGAATATGAACTAAAGAAAAGGTGTTATATTGCTTTGATATCTTAGAGTGTAAGGTGTCTACAAAATGATTAGAACCCTCTTTATATAGTAGAAGAATCCTATCTATGGTTAAATTCTAACTACGGAAGTAAATCCCATGATTAGCCTGAACAACCGCCCTTGATTTGATCTGTTCCGGAATTTTCGCCACGATCTTCGATCGGTCACGGATATCTTGCTTTTCTGTTATTGCGCTTTACTCAAGTCTACACTATTTGGTCTCGATCGCTACTGGCCTCGATCTCGAAAGGCACCTCGATTCTAGAACTCGGTATCTTGTCCTCGTGCTCTGGTTTGATCTACTACGAGGACGGCCTTCGATGCAACTCCCTGATCTCGATCAAATAGTAAAATCGGGTAGGCCCGATTTTAACCGTATACATTCATATATTATTATTATTATTCTTTTACCTAAAAGTACGTAGCTGGTAATACTAAATCAAATTATACCCAAAATTAATAAATTCCTAAAATTACTGAAGATAAGGGGGTATGTTATATATATATTGACTACTGATGATAGGCTATAATTACGTATTTTAGTCGCTTATTACACTCTAATTTACTGCACTTTAATTGAGTTTGAGCTTTAATCGCTAGTGTCTTGCGCTAACTGTGTGTTTTATGCCTTGTAGGAGTGATTCCGAGCTATGTAGATGTTATGGAATGAACTCAAGTGATTTAGAGCTTTGAAGTCTGAGTAAAATCTCAAGGAATTAAGCTGAGATCGTGTTTGGGGGTCAACGGATGATAGTTAGAGCGAACGAAGAATCGAGTAGGCATATCGCGCACTGCCTAGTAAAATAGATATAACTTTTCACTCAGAACTCCATTTAGGCTCTACAATATATGGTTGAAAAGCTAACTCAAAGGGCTACAACTTTCATCTTTTACATTTTTCCAAATTCTAAGAGGAACAGGGTCAAAAACGTGATTGAAACGGCGATTGCGGACCTGACGCGGAAGAACACTGCTGCAGATTCTGAAGGCCACTCTGGTCGCGGTCCTGGCGTAACCGCGGTAGGACCGCGGCAGGACACGTAAACTTCAGGGACCAAAGTACAAAACACAGGATTTTAAGCCCTAAACCCTATATTAAACGAGGGAAGCCGGCCAATAAAGGGGAGAATGATTTTTGGAAGTGAAAAACATCAGAAGGAAGGGCAAGAGGCAAGGAGGATCATTGGGCATCAATCTTTAATCTTCTTCTTTGTTCTTTTACCTTTGAATATGAATTCGTTTGTGATTTTTGTTATTTTCATGAGTAGCTAACTTTTCTAATCTAAGGTTTTGGTGAAACCCGTTGGGGATGAATTGGTTGTTATATTAATATAGTTTTGAGTTAGTTGTTAATCTCTATTTGTTCAACTACATTTTGATTTTGGTTAATTGAAAGGATCCTCAATTAGCCGTTCCTATTTATTATGTATCTTCTTGAGAGAGAGTGCATATTTAGGTAGTTGTTTGAACAACATTATCCCGGAGTATAGGCGAGAGTCATAACCGAGGGTTTAGAGGTTGGATTAGAGATAACGATACCTCGGGTGCGATCTAAGCGAACTGTAATGTGAATCTAGCTAGCGTAGCTTGAGAGAGTGCGTTGTCACACCTTCTTTTTCACTACTCCCGGCGGGAAGGGGTATAATAAAGGGAGTTATTTCCAACTTGAAGTGACAATCGGAACGGGATTTATTATTAAAATTCAGAGTCGCCACTTGGGAGATTAATGGTGTCCCAAGTCACCGGATGAATCCCGAACCGAGGAAATTATGACTCTGTTAACAGTCCGCGAACTAGAAATTCGAGTAAGGAATTCTGTTAACCCGGGTGAAGGTGTTAGGCATTCCCGGATTCCGTGGTTCTAGCTTGGTCGCTCAACTGTTGTATTTGATTTTATCTGATTTCAAAACATGTTCTAGCCTATGTGCATTTTATTAGTGAACCGCTTTTATCTTTATTTTTTAAGAATTACAATGTCGTGAAAATGCGTCTTGAACCACGTCGCACCAGTGCACCCGTGATTGTTAACACGTTTCGACTCCGTTGAGATTTGGATTTAGGTCACATAAATGTGCACCCGTAATTAAGAAGGTAAGGTTATTAAAACGCGCCTAAACTGACTAACGAGTTATTATCTTTGGTGAAAGCCGTGAAATTCGCTAAACGGCCCATCCCGAAGTCTATGTATTTTTAGTTAAACATTGAATGAGGGCCCCGCAATTTATACATCTTTGTTTGGCGAGGCTCGTCTCATCATATTGATTAAAGGCCAACCTAGAGCAAACTACAATTTCCACTTGATTTATCTCTAAAAATAAAAGAAAAGGTCTTGAGTAATTAACATGTGTGAAAGGTCCAAAACTCCATAAGACAATATCAAACAATTGGGTCCGAGAATTGAATAAGTAAAGCAAGCCATTTTCACCCAACAGCTTCGGTTTCATTACTCAGGAATTGGGCAGACTGGGCCCGTAACAGTTCACGGGCCCGGTATTAAATCAATTGGGCCTGCCTATAAAATTACACAGCTAGGCCAGAATTGTTTGGGTTTCAGGAATTAGAGCAGCCCAGCTTGATCAATTGATGTAAGATGTAATTGATTTGCAGACCTAGTTTTGCACCTGCGTCAACTTATGAATTCTGATTTTGCACTCAAGATTAGTATCACTTTAAGTTATTGTAGTTAATGAAACTGATGGCCAGTGATATTAATGAAACCGGATTACTTATAATCAACTCTAATGAATCACACTTATTCAACAACGATTAATGACATTTAAATCACACATGAGGCTACGGCTAGTTTCTGATTTCAAATCATACATACATGACCTGTCTACTAGGCCTAGACTAATGTGAACAGCTGCCTATGCGCTGCTGTTTGCATTCGATTTCCAGTTTAATAACAAATAAAAAATTAAAAAAAATTTAAAAAAAAAGTCAACCCACATTACACTAAGGACTCTATTTCAGGAGGAATAAAGTCCAAATCACAGTTAACAGTCTACTACAAGTTAAACGAAAAACAGTCCTAATTAAACAATCACTAGTTTAATATAATTCAAACAAATTAAGGCTAAATAACTACATAACACTCAATTGATTATAACTTCAGCTATTCAAGTGAACACAAACTGGAACATCACTTCATTTCACTCCAATTTGATGCTACATTAGTGTGAGTTTAAACTGTGTACCTGGATTTAAAATAGAACAGAAAAAAAAGAAGGAGTCAGCAGCAAGTAATCAACTGGTATTCAGCAGTCACAAACAGCAATAACAGGCAGGAATCAACAACAACCCAGAGCTAACTCAATCAGTCCAGGAGTAGCTTGCAACCCAGCAGAAACCAGAAATCAACCAGACACAATTTGACTGAACCAATTGAAATTGAAATTGAACCCAAAATTTCATTCACACTCAGCAAATAACCCAGCGGAACTCAAACAGACAGATCCAATCCTACAAATGACTCCAAATGCTGTAATTTTGAATATAGAACAGAAGCAGAAAGGTTCCTACTATTTCTGATCCTAAGTGAGCTAAAGAGCTGAATTAATGGCTGAAAGTTCGAAAATGATCTAAAGGAAGCAATGAAACAGTAACTTTTTTTTTGGTGTTTTGTTGTTTTCTATTGTTTTTGGTTTTTTGAATTTGTGATTTTCTATCTTAGATCTGAAAGTTGAGAGAAGGGCTCCAGCCTATAGCAATTTTCAGGGATTCCAAAAGCCTCCTCTGCAAGGCAAATGAATGCCTATTTATAGGCAAACTTAGGGTCCAATTTCAGATTTTCACTTTTCCCATTAGTCCCCATTTTAATTCTATTTTTTACCCCTTATTTTCTTACTTGTTACACAAGTAACTACACCTATTTTATTGAAATCTGTACTACAGCCCATTCTAGAAGGGTCTAAACCCATTACAATTCCTATTCTACCCTTACTTTTGTTTTGAAATTACTATTCTTAACAAAACTACCCTTTTCCATGCCTAAACTACCCTTATTTGCTCCCTAAAATTACTACCCAACCCTAAATGTCCAAACTATCCTTTATCTAGACTAAAATTTACCAAATGACCCAATCCCTTTACCTCAGTCAGCAATTAAGATTAAACACTAAAAGGAATTCACAAGTTCAACTAAACCTGAACAAACTAACTAAACTAGATACTGATTACTAACTAAACTAAGCTAACCAATCAACTAATACAAGATTAACAGTTAACCAAAACAAAACCAAACAAAGCTCAAGCAAGATCAAATAACAGATTATCTACACTAATGAAAGCAAAATCATATAGACTAATGGACTTAAATCATACATGAAGCAAAACTAAAATGTAAGCTAATATGCTTGACCCTAATTTCAAATCATTATCATGGATAAAAGACAAGTAAAAGGAAATAAAAGAAATCCTCATACTGAACACAGGCCAATTAACAGACAAATGAAGAATGCGGGCAAATCCTAAATTAACTTAATCGAGAAGAGATAACAATCGATAACAAAGGTGAATGAACCAGAAGACATTACCTATGGAGCCCGAACTGGATGCCGGAGAAAAAACGATTCGAGCCTCGGAATAACGTAATCGTTTGTTCTTACCAAGGACAAATGAACACGTTATTTCGTGACTCGAATCCAACGCAGAACTCAGGGAATCCAAAAAAAATGAGCAAACCCAAATTCCTAGAATTCTGCCATCGCCATGATTTAGATTCGAACAGTTCCGCTAACATTTGAGAGAAACCAATGAGGATTTAGGGATGATAGAGGTCGGAGGAGGGTAGGGTGTGAATTTGGACGAGTTTGGATGATTTAGGGTTTTCACCGGAGATTTCGATCTAAGAATTGAGAAGATCGGCTAGGATTTGAGGGATGGGATTTGGGGATTTGGAAAGAGGAGGGGACGGGGATTCAATGGTGTAATTTTGGGGTCCATTGGAGCATCGCCGCCGCCGGCGACGATTTCCGGCCGGCGGAGATAGGAGGAGGACGGTGGGGTAACGCCGGCGTTACAGGGAGTACGAGGAGGGTGAGGGATGTTTTAGGGTTTTGGGTATAATTTCGGACACTTTTATTTGAATTGAAGGATCAATCCAGGCCGTTGCATTTGAGGGGATGGACGGTCATGATTAAACGACGTCGTTTTGAGTATGGGGCAATTGGACCGGGCAGGGCGTTTGGGCCAGTGGTTTGGTCTTTCATCAAGACCATTCTTTTATTTTATTTTTACTCTTTTCTTTTGTTAGCCTTTTGTATCTACTTATTATTTTTTTCTGATTTTATAAAATATTAAAACAAAACAAAGACCTAATTAATCTATTTAACTCCTAAAATTATTTAAAATTCTATTTAAAGATAAATGCAACAATTAACAATTAAACGTGTAAAGAACTATTTTTTGCAATTTTCTTTAACTTTGTTCTAAAACTAACTAATACTAAAATTGTGACATTAAATCCCTAAATGCAAATGCCTATTTGTATTTTTCATATGAATAAAATGCAACCAATTAACACAAAAATGTAAAATAATAGAGAAATCAATTATTTGAGACTTTTGGAAATAGTTTGCTTAGGGCAAAAATCACGTGCTCACAGGCCTGCTTATAGGAGTAATCCAGAAGAGACAAAAGAGCTTCAAAGGCAAGTTGAGGAGTTGCTTGAGAAAGGTTTTGTGAGAGAGAGCATGAGCCCTTGCTCCATTCCCGTCCTATTGGTACCCAAAAAGGATGGAACTTGGAGGATGTGCGTGGATTGTAGAGCAATCAACAAGATAACGGTAAAGTATCGCCATCCTATTCCTCGTCTTGATGACATGTTGGATCAATTGCATGGATCCAAAATCTTTTCTAAAATTGATCTAAAAAGTGGTTACCATCAGATTCGAATGAATCCTGGAGATGAATGGAAAACTGTTTTTAAGACCAAATATGGGCTTTATGAGTGGTTAGTTATGCCTTTTGGCTTGATTAATGCACCCAGCACTTTCATGAGATTGATGAATCATATTTTTAAGGATTTTCATGGGAAATTCGTTGTTGTTTATTTTGATGATATCTTGATTTATTCTAACAATCTAGATGAGCATGTGGAACACTTAAAACAAGTTTTTGAAGTTATCAGAAAGCAACACTTGTTTGCTAATCTTAAAAAGTGTACTTTTTGTGTGGATCGTGTTGTATTCTTGGGTTTTGTGGTTAGTTCTAAGGGATTTGAAGTTGATGAAGAGAAAATCAAGGCAATCAAAGAGTGGTTTAAACCTAACAGTGTAACCGAAGTTAGGAGTTTTCACGGGCTTGCTAGTTTTTATAGGAGATTCGTTAGAGACTTTAGCACCATTGCTGCTCCTTTAACTGAAGTTGTTAAGAAAGATAAGGTTTTTTCATGGGGAAAAGAACAAGATGATGCTTTTAACTTGTTGAAAGAAAAATTGTGTTCTGCTCCTCTTTTGAAATTACCCGATTTTTCTAAATCTTTTGAGGTTGAATATGATGCCTCTGGAAAAGGAATAGGTGCTGTTTTGATGCAAGACTCGAAGCCCATTGCATACTTTAGTGAAAAGCTGAGTGGAGCTACACTGAACTACTCAACTTATGACAAAGAGCTATATGCTTTGGTAAGGGCTTTAGCTACATGGCAACATTATTTGTGGCCAAGAGAGTTTGTGGTTAAGACTGATCATGAATCCTTGAGATATTTGAAAAGCCAAGATAAGCTTCGTCGCCATGCAAAATGGGTTGAATTCATTGAAATTTTTCCCATATGTGATTGCTTACAAGCAAGGAAAAAAGAATGTGGTTGCTGATGCACTTTCAAGAATATATGTCTTGGTTTCTTCTCTTGCTTCTAAATTGATGGGTTTTGATCAAATCAAGGAACTTTATTCTAATGATTCTGATTTTGGCAAGGCTTTTACAGAATGTAAGTTGGGTCCTTATGAGAGGTTCAATCTTCAAGATGGGTTCCTTTTTAAGGAAAATAAATTGTGTATTCCTAATTGCTCTTTGCATGAATTGTTTGTTAGGGAAGCACATTGTGGTGGACTCATGGGACACTTTGGAGTGCCAAAAACTTTGGATATACTTGCTGAACATTTTTTTTGGCCTGGCATGCGAAAGGATGTTGAAAAAGTGTGCTCTCAATGTCTTGAATGTAAACAAGCCAAATCAAAAGTGTTACCACATGGCCTTTATACTCCTTTACCTGTCCTTACTTCTCCTTGGATTGATATTTCTATGGATTTTGTGTTAGGACTTCCTAGAACTAAGTATGGTAAGGATAGTATATTTGTGGTGGTAGATAGGTTTTCAAAAATGGCTCGTTTTATTCCATGCTTGAAGACTAATGATGCGTTACATGTAGCTGATTTATTTGTGTAAGAAGTGGTTAAATTACATGGCATACCTAAAACTATCGTTAGTGATAGGGATGCTAAATTTTTAAGCCACTTTTGGAGAGTTCTTTGGGCGAAGTTGGGAACTAAGTTGCTATTTTCTACATCTTGTCACCCACAAACTGATGGGCAAACTGAAGTAGTTAATAGGACCTTAGGGAATATGATGAGAGCTGTTTTAAAAGGAAAATTAATTTCTTGGGAAGAACATTTGCCCATGGTAGAGTTTGCCTATAATAGAACTATCCACTCTTCTACTAGTAAGTCTCTTTTTGAAGTTGTTTATGAATTCAATCCCCTCACTCCCCTTGATTTGTTGCCTTTGCCTACTAATGACATTGTCAATCTTGATGGTAGGAATAAGGCTGAAATGTTGAAGAAGATTCATGAACATACAAGACTTGCAATTGAACGGAAGAATGAACAAACTTCCTTAAGAAGAAATAAGGGGCGAAAATCTGTCATTTTTAAGCCTGGAGATTTAGTTTGGGTGCATTTTAGGAAGGAAAGATTTCCTGCCAAACGAAGATCCAAATTAGATCCAAGAGGAGATGGGCCATTTGAATTCCTTGAAAGGATTGGAGACAATGCTTACAAACTTGATCTTCCTAGTGAATATCAAGTCAGTGCTACCTTCAATGTTTATGATCTTTCCTTGTTTGATGCAGGCTCGAATTCGAGGGCGAATTCTCTTCAAGAAGAGGGGAATGATAGCATTCATGGAAGCTCAACATCATTAAAGGAGAAGGATGAAGCTCTAGAAGCTCCAAGAAAGCCCATGACAAGGTCTCAAACAAAGAAATTTCAAGACAAGCTTAATGGGCTTCAATTGGCAATTAAAAAGTGTCTTATAATAGAAGAAGAGCTCCAGCNACCTCCACCCTCACCACTGCACCACCCATTCGGCCGCACTAAAAAATCTTTTCTTTTACTTTTTTTTTGTAATTTTCAAATTTCTGTTTTTATTTTCTACACTACCCCCACCCCACCCACTCCCCCACCCGCATTAAAAAAAAAGTTTATTTTTATTTACTTTTATTTTGTAATTTTAAATTCTGTTTTTTTATTTTCTGCAGACCACCCCCTCCACCTCCCCTCCCCTCCCCTCCCCCACCCGGGAGAAAAATATTTTTTTAATTATATATTTTCAGTTTTAATTTTTTCATCTTTCGATTAACAGGTTCGAAATTACAAGTTCCAAAGTTATGAATTTGGAGGTTTATGTGTTTGGAAGTTTACGGGTTCGAAAGTTTGGCGGTTCGGAAGTTTATGAAATTTGTAGGTTCAGAAGGTTGTTGGTTCGAAAGTTTATGGCTTCATGTTTTTTTGTATCTAAATTATTTATGAATACTCTTGAGAAGTTATTTTCCTTAATTTGCGTACCAAACACCGAAATATAAATTACAAACGACCTTACAAAAAGAATTTAATTGTGTAAACCGAAAACTGAACATTGCTTTCACAAGAATTGCAAAACCTTATGGAAACCCTAATATTCTTGCAAAATTTATAGCTGGACAATGAAAGAATAGAGTTTCCTTTCGAAAAGCAATGAAAAAGGTTATTGAATTAACAGAACAAGCATATACAAAAGGAATTCAAATACAAATTGCGGAGTGTATCGACAGAAAAGAAATTGCACGTATCGAATGGATCAGAGAAGGTAGGGTTACTTGTTTTCCAAGAAAATATTTTCTTGAAAAATATTTTCCACGGAAAAAATTTTTTTCTGTTATACCAAATACACCCTAAATGAAATTTATTTGTAGCTTAATTGTCATTCCGTTGCGTGGATTGACCATTCATAATCTTCTTAAAGTTAATATAGTGAATATTGATGAAGCAATGGATTATCCAGAAAATATATAAGTAAGTGGTAAAAGTCTAAATGACAAGTGAACCGAGTTGATGTATACTGAAAGAAGGTATTCACTACCTCGACTTCATATACATATACATACATAATAATGTTTGTATGTGTATAGTTGATTTTTTATTAAAAATATTTATCTATTTATAAGTACTGAAGCTATTATCACTAAGAAAATAACGAGTGTAGTGACAGTTCTTAATCACTTGTTAAAATCTGTCTAAGCAAGGAAGCATGGTGGGTGTGAGAAAGGGTGGTAGGCAGAGGCGGAACGAGTATATCAACTTTGTGTGTTCTAAATACGAATTTAAGAGCTATTAATTGGGTTCTAAATTAATATTTATACATATTTAGTGAATCTTTTAATACAAATATTATTTGAATAAAAGTTATTGGATTCGACCGAACTCGCTTCTATCTCTGCCTCTGGTGGTAGGTAGCGCCGTAGCGGTATATATAAAGTCAAAATGATAGGGGGAAAAATGGGATGCTGCTTTCATATACATATGGTGGTCACGAGAATGCGGGCAGAAAACAGTTGGGACTTAGGATTGCTTTTTTCTTTTTTCTTCTCTTCAATTAAGCCTTCTTTATTGTTGTAGCATTCCTTCTGATATTCCCTCCTACATAATTCAAAATATGTGTAAAGGAAAATGACTTTATTTGCTCCCTTTGAACTCGGGCAAAACACAGTCACGACCAAGCATATGTATCAATCAACAAAGTAGAAAAAGGCGCAACGATGTTCATTTTCTAATTTTTTGTTTTTGTTTTTCTCTTTATCTTTTCTAAGTTTAGAGTTTATGGTTTAGGCCACATTAAGAGAATCAAGCAAGGTACAATGTCTTAACTCAATACACAAAACTCCAAAGCCAATATTATAGTGTCTTGCTTGAAATTTTTTATTTATACTCGGTGTTTACATTAAACCAATAAATATAATGCATTACACTAATTTTCATCGCTAAATTATAATTAACTAATATTTTTTACTTTATTTATCATAAGCATAATAAGTTAACATAGTTTATAGTTTAGAATAAATATCGAGTACATTCTCCTTTGTAGACATCGTAGGATATAAGTCCTCTTTCCTCATTATTCTTTTGTGGGAAACAAGTTGAATTCTGAACTTGATCTTGCGATTCAAAAAAAGGTAAATCAGTGAAAAATGGTTCTGGCATTGATGACAATATAATATGACTAAATGGCTTATATCTTCAACTATGAATTAATTTGTAGCTGAGAACAAAATGCTTCAATTTGTTGTTGCGGTTTTGTTTTTTTCCTTGAACATAGTCTCTTTTAGGTCCTCCTACCCAAGCCGTGAATTGCGGGTTTCCTTTCTGTTATTTTTCCTTATCTTGACACTTTTAAAATTGACCTATATATCTTCTGTGATTCTATAATCTTCTTTAGGATTTCTATCTTTTTTTTTTCTTTCCCTAATTTGCAATGTATAAAAAGGAAAAGAAAAAAAAATTCTCTTGAAGTTCTTCGAAATTGCGTATATAAGGAGGTTCCTTAGGGTGTTTATACTAAAAAAATGGATTTAACAACTGAATTTATACGTGGTTTTAAGGATATGTGGGTTAATTCAATATAAATAATTTATGACGTTAGATAAGCAAATAAAAGATAGAATAAACAGCCAAATCAGCAGTGATATTGAGTTCGAGCTCGGTTAAAAGCTTAATAAAAAGCCTACCTTTGGTTCCGAGCCAACACTTATAAAGAACTTATGAACAAAAGCAAGAATTTTTAATAACTTTTAGAAACAGAGAAAACAAATGTATATTGCGTTGGTATGTGTGTTACAGAGAGTTTATTGAATAATAGACTTTCCCTTTATATAGTAGAGGAGTTTTACCGAGATCTACGCCATAATATCCGGTTGGGCACGGATATCACGACCCTTTGCGTGAGGTCGTTTGACAATGCTTTCCGAGGTCTCAGAGCTCGGACTGGGTCCGGGGGCATAATCTCAATGGCTTCGAAAGCAGGTGTTGTGTTCGGGCGTTGATACGGGCGGCTCCCAGCTTCGATTCCGATTCCATTCAATTATGTCCTTACTTTGTTCGCCCCACCGGGAAATCGGGGTGCTTATTACCCCGGTTTTTCCTGTATACAATAGGTTAGTTATTGCAAGCAAAGTTTAGGGGCCCTTCTTTTTGAGAAGTCTCTTGTTCTATGTCCTTAATTCAACTTTTCTTTTCCCAATCAGGCCAGATGGCAAACCTCAAAACTATGAGGACCTCTACTACCAACCTATTTTGCCCTAGTCTCACTCAATTAAAAAATAAATAAATTAAGAAATGATGTTTCCATGAAAGAAAGTATATTCAAAGTAGTTGTGAGCAAAGAAAAGAAATGAAACACACAAAAATAGAATTGGAACCATATTCTACTAGTATCTATTAAATGTACAGTGAATGCAAGCAGAAATAAGACTGGAAGCCATGTATTGGTGAAAGAAGAGTTCCTCTACAAATGGTGTTTTCTCATTTGACAGCAAGCTTGTTGGACAATCGTGCTTTCCATGAAGATAATAAGAACAAAGACCAACAGCTGTCGCTACTTCGAGAAACCCCATTAAGGATCGAAAACAAGAAAAAAAAAAAAAAAAATTAAAATGGTTACTAAGCAATTATATATCCCGTTTTTCGACTATTGAGAAGTCTGAAAGCTGGACTAAAATTTACATAGTTGTAGTTCCTAACCATCTCTAATTAAAAGCTAAAATCTACCTAGTTAATTAAATTGGAAAAACTGAAAATACTCGACATCCTCCTCCTCATGAGGGGGCAATTCATTGAGATCAAAATCCAGAATTCTACGTCCACTGACTTCACCTGGCGAAGTCAATTGACTTGATGATGGACCAATTGGAGTGAAATTCTTGTTACCATTTTTTGAGCTGCTAGCAGCTGCTTCATTGACTGGGTCAATCATACTACTAGCCATGGTTCCTACATTGGAATTTTGAATTACCATTCTGAACTTGTTGTGGCTAGATCTATGTCCTCCTAGTGCGTGATGAGTTGCAAAGCTTTTTTCACAAGTGTTACACTTATATTTTTCAGGCAGCGTAACAATACCTGGGTTCTGGTCATTGGCTAGTCTAACTGGACTAACAGCATCACCCAAGAACCTCAATTTCACCTTCTTTCTTCTCTTTTCATTGACATGATCACTAGCTAATTCCTCATGAGCTTCAGTTTTGGACGTAACAGAATTAATGCTGTTCGTTATTTCCAATTCTTCTGGAATTCCATGCTTATTATAATAGCATCGGTCTCCAGTTAGGCCAGACTCGAGTGAATTTCCATTGGCTAGCAGCATAAGATGATGAACAGCATCGTTCAATTGTTCCTTGTCGTCAACAATGGGCTTGCGGCCTCGTTTTGCAGTAACTGACCAACCAGGCACCGACTTAGATAAATCCTCCCCCGAAGCAGAAGCAGAAGCAGTTTTTTCATCCGATGACGATAAACAAGTAGTGTTTTTATTGACCGGAGGCTGAATTCCCCTCCATGCCCTCTCAGGATGGCACCTCATATGACCAAACAACGATTTCATTGATGGGAAATTCTTACCACAGATTGAACAAGTTGGTGGTGGCAACTGATTGTTGTAATTATCAAAATCTACTAATTGTCCATGCAGATCTAATATTCGTTTCTTGTGAACGAGTCTTTTGCCCTTTTTAGCAGAGAGGAGCTTTTTGGCAGCCTGAACGTGAATTCTCATGTGACCCCCAAGTGCTTTACCAGAGCTAAACCCTTTGTTACACACATGACAAATCCTTCTGAAATTATTTTTTGGAATCTGAACTTCTTCTTCATCATACTCGTGATCTTCTACTGGAACTTGTTTCTGATCTTTTAACACGTCCTTCTCAGAAATCTTGAGCTTTATCCATAGTTGTGTTTCGTTGCCAACTCGATGATCTTGATAATCAACCATTGAAAACAAAGGAAGAATTACCTCTCCGATTCACAGCTGGAGATAGACAGAGTATGTAACTTAGCTAGCTAGGCAACTAATTAAGGTATATCGAAAACCCTAAAACAAAGGAACAAGATTAAAAAGGAAACCTATAGCGAGAAATTTGTCGTCAGCTCCAACAAGGAAAGATCATCAAAACTTATTCTATATATCTCTGCACGTGCACCTTAAATAGGAAGATCCGAATCGATTGTGTGAGAAAAATATGAGAAAATGGAGATAAAGAAGAGGAAGAAGAAGAGCAAGAGCAAGAGCGGAAGGATTAGGAAGAGTCGTTCTAAAACTGCTAATTATGTGGGAAATTGACTGTCACGTTCTCAACTCAGGCATTGACTGTGGGACAGGAAAAAAAGATATAAGTACATAGTTGTAATTAGTTTTCTAACATTTTATTTTCTCCTATTTATTTTCCATTTTGGTAATTAGAGTAAATAGGAGGCAATAACATACTACTCTCTCCCGTCCATTTTAATTGATTTTTTGATATTTTTTTGTGGTCCATAATATTTAATTTTTCATATATCAAGAAGAAATTAACTTCTTCTTTCCAAAGTTGCCCTTTGACTGAACAGTCTTGGAGTATTTATTATATTTTTAATGAACAAAATTAAGGTTAATATGATTAATTTTATTGTTAAGGTTAGTATGGTCAATTTTATTGTTAATTAATGATGAAAGGTGAATTCCTTAATATGCATGAAAACAATCAAAAAAAATCAATTAAAGTGGCCAAAGGGAATATAGTCTTATTTATTAAAAAAAAATTCATTTTTCCAGTTTATTTAAATTACAGATTATTTTTTTACTGACTACATTTAGAATGGTAATTAAAAGACATGGGATAAGCGATGGTGTAAAGTTGAACATATTCGCAATCTTTTAAAATTTTGACAACCAATTAAACCAAAAGAGTAGCCTAATCAAATGAAAACTCTAGTGAATTCAAATTACTTTCGAATTTTCAGCGGTATATATCTCATAGATATTCCCACTCATTTTGCTCAATCTCAGCTAGCCAATTAAATGGCAAGTTTGTCAAGGAGTATGAGAGTTACCAAAACCCTTTTACAGAGATTTTAACCGTGCATTTAATATTTGTTTGAATGAGTAAATATGGTGAGTAATTACACTAATAAAGTGTGGTCATTTACTAGTTATATATGTTACTTTCACGCGTTTTTTCAATCTCAGCTTGCCGTGTTTCTGTGCAATTTTATCCGATCATATTTCATGCCTCATGCGGCTACATTCACACCGGCCGAATCTGCATGCAAATTAATGCTATATCCTTCTTATATTTAAATATTAAATACAAATCCTCTAAATTATCAACCTTTCATTCTTTTTTTCTTAACCTCTAAATTTAAAAAAAAAAAATATTATGCAGACACGGTTTGCATAATGAGAATATTTTACAAAATTATCCTTAATTCTCCTAGAAATGAGTAAGCTATAACTATATGTATTCTGGGAGTAATAATGAGAGAACTGGAAACAAATGTAATGTCGTATTGATTTTTTAAAATGACAAATATTTTGACCAATACATGTTTGGGTAAAATGACAGATAAAACAGATTGGAAGGAGTGTAACTAAATTTTTATGACAAGAACTTTTTTTTAAAGAAAAAAAAAATTGCACCGTGGAATCTAACCATTGAAATTAATTTTATTCGTTGTCATCCCATTAAAACATTTTTCTGCACCTAGAAGAATATATGATAACGAGCTGAAAATATCTATAAATTGTAATAGCATAGAGCAAATTAGGGCTGTTCATTCTGATTGGATATCCGAAATCCGAACCGATCCATTCAATTTCGGATTTTGGATTTCGGATTGGATCGGATTTTGGATTGTGTTTATTAAAATTTCGGATTTCGGATCGGATTCGGATTGGTATATTTTAATCCGATCCGATACGAAATCCGAAATTATTAGGGCATGTATAAATACTACACTTTAATTTCGGATCGTCAGTACTCCTTTACATCAACCTCCAACTTATTACCTTTACAATTGCTAGATTTAGCTATATTGGCACCATAGTACTCTCATAATTGTATAAACATGAATTTTTTTTTAATGTATTGCCTCTTTTACAAAGAAAATATACGTATTAGTTTAACTTTGAAGCATAATAATACGATCTGATCCAAACTTTAAAATCCGATCCGATATAATTTGGCTCGGATTCGGATTGCATTTTCTAGAATCCGAAATCCAAAAATTCGAATTTGAAATGTGCTAAATCTGATCTGATCCGATCCGTGCACAGCCTTAGGGGAAATACCGGTAAATCAAAATGGATAAATGAAATTAAAGATTATTACTACTGTTTTACCTCAAAAAATGTGAGTAACAATTAAAGATAATTTGTGATTTTAAAGATATGTAATATATTCTAATACTAGTTATTATACAAGTAATATTAAGCTTAAGTAAAAAGAATTGGTGAACCAAATCAGTGTTGTTGGAGCAATAAGGGCCTCGAGCTTGATTATCTCAGGGACCTTGAGGTCAGCTAAGAACAATAAAGAATGAACAATAAAGTAAAGACAATAAAGCTGAAGAATAATTATTGAGCACGTTACAAGAAAACTAGAGTGCAATGTTCTATTGCAGTGAATAATGTGTCTCTTACAAATGATTGGGGTCCCCTTTATATAGGAGGGGAAAACCCTAATATGGTACATTTCCAATTATGATAAAAAAATTCTATTGGTACAGCTGTATAACGACCTAGTACGGACTTGTACTATTTCGTACAAATCTTATCCTATAATTTATGCCCTGATCCACGTGTCCTTGAGAAATTCCCGTCTTTCTTGAGTGCTTTCGAGACTGTACTACCCTCGATGTAGGTCGTGCCAGGACTTCGATCTGCTTCCTCGAGGTGTGTGTCCTTCAGCTAGGTCCGACCCCTACTTCGAGTCGCCCGGACTCGTACTCATAGCCCAATTTCATACTTCAAAATCGGGCTCCTTGATTTTGACCGTATACAGATAGTCCCCGTGTTTCTTAGAATAAGATGATAAGAAATGATTTGAACCTCGATCTTCCCAAGCCATTTGTGATGACATCATGCCCGTGACGTAGGCGCTTGAAGTGACCGGAAATGTCATGTCAGCGTGCTTCCCCAAAATGTCCAATGTGTTTCAGCCTTCTTGGCCCTACTTCGGAGGTTAATACTTCGATATCTCAGCTGCAGCAAAAGCTGGATATGATTGGGAAGCTCCGAGGCGAGGTAGATCGAGTTCGGGCTGATTTTCATCAGTGGAAGAAGAATATGGATCAACTTGCTGCCGAAAAGGAAGCTGCTACGGCCCAACTGGCCTCGGCTGAAGCTCAGCTCCGAGGCGTTGAAGCGAAGGATTTGGCTCAGGCCAGGAGAATCGAGGGGTTGGAGGCCGAGCTGGCTAGAGCCCGGGCCGAAGCTACACAGGCTAAGGCTGAAGCCGTACAGGCTAAGGCCGAAGCTGAGAAGACGAAGGATGCGGCTGATAAATCCATTGCTATATACATGAGGGAAGCCGCAACCATTCAAGCTGAGCTGAGGGAGGCCTCCGACCGGGGGAGATGGATCAATGAATTGGCTAAGTGCCAAGCCCGGAGGGAGACTCTCGAAGAAGTCCATGCCCGAGGGTTCGACCTCGCCGGGGAGATAGCCGAAGCAAAGGCACGGGAAACCGATGCTAGGTTTCTTGTCTCCTCCGATGATGAGGATGTGGTGAGTGGCTACGGGGACGAGGAAGGTGAAGAAGATGCTCCCGAAGGGGAAGAGACTCCTGAGGATAAAGCCACCGAAGACGAAGATGATACTCCCGGGGTGCGGCCTCGAGAATAGATTAGGCTCCTTTTTTGTGCAAGGGCCCCTCGTGGGCGTTGTAAATATACTTTTGTAAAACATCCTTTGTGAATATAAAGAATCTTTTTGCTCTATCCTCTACTTGTGTTAAGTTTCATTTTGTTCTCGTTTGTGAAATATTTCGATGGTATAACTCAAATGATTAGTTCAAGTACTGGTTTGGACCCAAAACATAATAAACCCTTAGGTTTTTATTGATCAATATAATACCCATTAGGGTTTCGTTAATCTTCGAGATATCGGGACTCTTAAGTCCGAGTTGAGTGAGAACAAGGTCTCGTACTCTATATATTTTGGCCCTTAGGCTCTTTTAGATCGGCCCGTAGGCTCTTTAAATTGGGCCAATTCGGCCTCTAGGACAGCTATATAATTTTTTCTTCTTTTTGGCTAAAAGACTTAGTGAACATTTTAACCATGCCTTAGCATTTGTTTTTTGTACCAATTGGGTTTTTCGAAGGTTCGATGAGTCGAAACCTTATTAATAGTTTGTTTGTGTAAACATAATCGAATACCTCTTGAGGTTTTTTCGAAGGCTGATGTTATTGAAGCCTTTAGATTATTCGAGGGCTGAATTTATCGAAGCCCTTTATATTTTGCTTTTGCTGAGGGTAGCCTGATTTAACCGGTTTTTTCAACGTGTTTGAAGGCCTTTAATTTATGGTGGAAGTCGGACGTCTCCGAGCCACCCTATTTCGGCCGTAGCCTTTTATATGACCGTAGTCTTTAGTATGGCCATAGCCTTTTTATATGGCCGTAGCCTTCGGGTGTGTCTCTTGGACTTGTTTTCCGATAACCTTTCGAACTTGTTCGAAAAGTTAGTCCCCGAGTATATTGGCCTTGGCCTTCGTTTCGGGAGGATGCCTCTTTGAGGTCTTATGAGTCTGAGTTCTCGATGGCTCCGACGAGCTGTCTGTCGATGACAGTCCCCGAGTATCTCGGGGTTACATTTGTGCTTCGGCCCTTGAGCCGTTTCCCGTAGGATTATAAGTGTAGAGCTCGTATAATAGTAGACTTTCTTGAGGCACAAAGTGTTTTTGATATATAAACATGATGCTTCTTCAAATAATTGATACATGCGTACATGTTTCGCCGTCGGGGCTCGGCTATTCTATATGGACATGGTTCATTTGACCGTTTGGCCTATTACAAAATTTTCCTATCGAAACCCTCTTAGGCGTGAAGTATTTTTCTCAAAAATATAACCTCCGAGGGTGATGCCCCCCAGTATTCGAGGTTGATCGAAAAGCAGCCTTGAAATACTTGTTGAATGTTCCTTAGGTAGCATATAGGTGTTGCCGCATTAAAAACCTTGCCGGTAAAACCCATTTGGGATAAAACCCGATCTAAGGGAAAAAGAGTGCAACGCATGCTTTTAAACCCATGGTCTTCGAGCTAAAAGATGTCTCGATGTCTCCAATCGAACATCTCAGCAGTAATATTGGTTGTGCATTGATATATTCCAATTGTTTGGTAGTTGCTCGCCTTCCATTGTGCTAAGTGATGTTTTATACTTCAATACCACACAATAGGGGGGTGATTTGTGTGGTGACCAATTTTTCGCTTAACCTGATTATAGAAGGATCTGGTTCTTCTTTGTGTTCCTTCTGCTACTGTTGCAGAATAATAAATATAGAAGGTAAAGAATACAAGTATTTTTACGTGGAAAACACCCGGCTCAAAAAGTGAAAAAACCACGACCTACTACTCAGTAGGATTTTCCCCAACACTTCACTAAATCACTGAGCTAAAACAGCATTTACAAAACTCTTTGTAAACCTAAGGATTACCTCTAATCCAGTTGTAGCAACCAGCCTCTAATCTACTGCGACAACTTCAAGTTAACTTTAACTTGAATACTCAAAGTACCTATTACAATTGCTTCTAGATAAAGCTGAAAGGTACAATATGAGAACACCTACTACAATTGAACTAGAAATAAAGAAAGACACATAAAACTCTTTATGGAGCTGGTTCTTCAATCTGGTTCATGTAGCTTCAGGTTTGCACACTTGAATCACACACGAACTGCTTGCAAAAAGCCTTTCTATTATTCTCTCAATTCACGTTTAACTTCTGCGTTTTTGTGCAACACATGTAATGTGAGAACATCCTGCAATTTATAGAGTTAGTAGATAAAGAAATAACTAGAGTTCTGATGCAACTCTTCCTTGGTGGAAGAGTTCTAGTTGATCTCAACTTCTAACTCCTTCCCTATCTTGGATAATGTTCTCTTTGAGTAAGGAGTCCTTCTCCTTATCAATTATGCAACCTTTTCGATCAGGAGATATTAAATACACCAAGTTAAGCTTATCTCCTTCACGTGCATCCCACATGCTTGAATCTGCCCGTTTCTATGAACCTAAGGGATGGACCTGGTTCATGCCTGAGTTCCTTTGTCAGTCTTCAAAACTAACCTTTACTTAGGCCAACAAATTCCCCCTTTTTTATGATGACAAACTCTGTGCTTTTCATACGCTTAGGCCCTGTTTAAACTCAGCTCAACATTAGCACAATGTTAGAAATATTTTTCCTTTTTATCACTTATCATCAAAGACCAGGTACATTAGGTTATAAACATCACTGTTCAAAGTGTAAACATCACTTGTTTAAAGCACAACCTTTTCCCCTTTTGACATCATCGAAAAGTTGCATAAAAAATGTGAGATAACCAGATTTTAAAGCTTACTCATAGCCACTAGGGCTACTTCAAATGCAATCATGGAGTAATCATCATAGATCAAGCTAAGAATTTTAACCATCAAAGAAATATAAACAAACAGTTAGAGCAAAAGACAATGAACTTCATTGATGATTGATAAGATTCTACCTCAAAGCATAAGAAGAAACAAAATACTGAAAACATGAGCAAAAGAATCAAAACTTCCCGAACTGGGTCACTGGTTGATCTACACTAGGCTAGGAGGCTTAAGGCTGGGAAGAACTAGGTGCTTGGTTTTTGACTTGGAGGAGTTTCAGCATACCTTGAAGAATGCCATCATTCTTCTCTTTTTCTCTTGCCAGCTCAGTTCTGAGAGCATCTCTCTTAGTCTCCACCTCAACCAACCTCTTCTTCAGCCTTTCAATCTCAGCATCATTAGCCCCATTTTCTTGCACCAAGGCTCTGACCTTGCTATTCATAGGTGTCCTTTTAGATGAACCAAGTTCATTGGGAATGGCATTGACCTCATAATCTCAAGCAAGCAGAGTATTAACCCCACTTCTTCATAGATACCTTGAAATGTGCAAGCACAGTTGTGAGAATGAAACCATAGGGAATGACATGAGTTTTGGTGCCATTGATAACCCTATCAGTAGGTCCGCGAGGGTTTCCTGTTCAGATGGAACAGGTTTATCTATATTTTTCCCAAGTTGAACGAACCCCTAAGCAGCTTCGCTAGAACCACTTCCATTTGTTTTGCTCACACTCTCTTCTATTTCAGTAAATTCCTCTCCCCAAACAACCATTGCCTCAGTTTCTTTTGTTAGACCAATAGGAGTGGGTGAAGAATCAACCACTCTTTTACCCTTTCCCCTCACATCACTCCTAGCACCCTTGCTCTCTTTTTCTTTTCCCTTTTTATTTTTACCACCAACTTCTCCAGATTCTGTAGTCTCAACACCTTCTATAGATCCTACCAGTACAAATCTATTCTCCAAATTTGCATAACTTCAGAAATTATCTCAGGAGTAACTTTAGAATCAGAAGATACCTGTTCAGTTTCGGAAGACCTACTTTCTTCCCCCTTAGTAGCACACTTAAATGAATATTCAGATTTCTGGAATTCTTCTTCCCTACCTGCTTTCAATTGCTTGTTTATTTTCTTGATCTGCCCTCCTTCAGTGACAATCTTACAAGTCATCATATTTACTCTACTTTTCTTAGAGATTGGTGTGATTGAAGGAGTGGTAGAAGGTGTGCAAGTGGTTTCCTGTGGTGGTGATGAAGGATTTTCAGAGGTGTTTGACATATCTGGGCTAGGGTATGGAAGAGAAGAGAATTAGATTGTGTTTGAAAGATGAAAGAAGAATGAGAGTTTTTGACGTCTTGAGAGAGATGAAGTAAGGAATACACTAAAGTTGATCAATATACAGAGGAGTAATTGATGGAGTAACTACAGCTTTTCAAACTCTTAAAAGTCTTAATCAAACTGAAATTCAGTTTTGAAGAGACGTTGGAGTGTATCCCTAGAATCTAGGTAGTTTAATACGGTCAGGAGTCTTGAACGTAACTGGTTCACTTGTAACGGATAAGTTCAAAAGAACTTTGGTATTTGGTAGGACTCTGCTCATGATCCAAATATAGTTATTTCAAATTATGCAGAGTGTGGAAAACATACCGTGTTATCTTGTTGAACCGGGTTCTTCACTGATAATTCTCTTGTGTGAGTCTAAATTTGCCAAAATAGAGAAAATATCGTTAGAGATTAATGAGTCATTTTAACACATGGCACGAGAGTATACTATGGAAAGTATGAGACTGAGCAAGACTTAATCTAATTATACACAATTTACAGACTTTCTAACCAATTTTTTTTTTAATTTTTTTCATTCATTTTTTTTCGTTTAACCTTGAACTGGTCCTTTTAGGTGATCTTAATCATCCCTAATTCCACCCTGTTCCTCTCAAAGTGATCTCTACCTAAGGCTTTTGTGAAGATGTCAGCAATTTACTTGTCAGTAGCACAAAACTCCATAGTGATCAAGCCATTTTCACAGTTGTCCCTGAAAAAATGGTGTCTAACATCTATGTGCTTAGTTCTCTTATGATGAACATGATTCTTAGTCATACTAATAGCACTAGAGTTATCACAGAAAATAGGGATGCAACCAACTTCAATACCAAAATCCATCAACTGCTGCTTGATCCACAACAATTGAGCACAATCATGAAGCAGCAACAGCATACTTAGCATCAGCAGTAAATAAGGCCACTGAACTTTGCTTTTTTTGTAGCCCATGACACAAGACATGAACAAGGAAGTGTGCCATACCTGAGGTGCTCTTCCTACCCACAAGGAAACCTGCATAATCAGCATTAGCATATCCCACTAGGTTAAAATTACTACCTTTTGGATACCAAAGGCAAAGATCAGTGGTGCCTTTCAAGTATCTCAATATTCTCTTGTCAATAGTCAAGTGGGACTTCTTTGGATTTGCCTGAAATCGAGCACAAAGACCTATACTGAAAACAATGACAGGTCTGCTAGCAGTAAGATACAAAAGAGAACCAATCATTCCCCTATACAACTTCTGATCAACAGATGAACCAGGTTCATCTATATCCAATTTCGTGGATGTTGCAATAGGAGTGTCAATTTCTTTGGATGTTCCTTCCTGGTTTTGTTACTGTGGAATAGGTTCATGGACAGGTTCCCTCGATGTTTGAGGATCAGTTCCTCTCTAGTCAGTTCCCCCTGTCATGTTGCCCTGGGTGGAAGGACCTGTTCCGTCACCTGTTCCTTCCTGTGATGCATCTTCAGGCTGGACTGTGGTTTCACCATTTGAATTTCTTATCAGCCCAATCTCTTCATTATCTTGTTCCTACCTCTCAGAAAGAATGTTAGTTTAAAAAAAATAACATATACATTTTTTCTACACACATAGTTCTTTTACTATATATCTTATAAGCTTTACTATGTGAAGAATATTCCAAGAATACTCCCTCATCACTTTTGGATCATACTTACCTAGGGAGTCTTTGCCATTATTGTGCACAAATCACTTGCATCTAAATGCCCTAAGATTGGATATATTTAGCTTTCTCCCTTTAAGTGACTCATAGAGAATCTTCTTAACAAGAGGTCTAATCATGCAACTATTTATGATGTAGCATGCAAAAATTCAGCAAACTTAGCATTTTCAAATTTAGTTCCATTATCACACCTAATTGATGCAAGTTGATTACCTTGTTGTTTCTGAGTTTTTCTAACAAAAGAAGTAAACATGTCAAATGTTTCATCTTTAGATGTTAAAAACAATGTCCAAGTAAACCTAGAGTAATCATCAACAAGCACCATCACATATCTTTTACCACCTCTGTTTAATGTTCTTATTGGACCACAGAGATCCATATGGACCAGTTCCATTGTTCTGGTGGTGCTTACCACTTTCTTACATTTAAAAGAGGATCTTACCTTCTTCTTCCTTGCACAAGACTCACAAACTTTGTCTTCCTTGAACTTGATGTTAGGCAACCCTATCACCAGATCCTTGGAGACTAATTTGTTGAGTTGACTCAGACTTGAATGTCCAAGTCTCTTGTGCCAAAGGAGGGGATCATTGTCCAACACACTTAAGCAAGTGAATTCATTTTCTGAAAGTGTGGACAAATCTACAATGTATGTATTGTTTACTCTTTTCCCTGCAAAAAAATCTTGTCAGTGGTAAGATTAATCACAAAACATTTGGTAGAGGTGAATGCTACCAAGTTACCTCTATCACATAATTATGATACACTGATTAGACTATACTTTAGGCCATCTATCAAGTAGACATTCTCAACAGAGTGAGAATCAGTCTTACCTACCTTTCTAACTCCAATGATCTCACCTTTCTTCCCATTTCCAAAGGAGGCATTACCTCCTTTGAGGTCCTCAAGTGAAAGGAACTGGTTCTTGCTTCCAGTTATATGCTTTGAACAGCCACTATCCATGTACCATATTTGGCTGCTCCCTTTCACTTGGACCCGCAAAAGGAAATCAGGGGTTAGTTTTAGGAACCCAAACTAGTTTGGGTCCCTTTCTATAGGCAAAAGGGTGAATCAGATTCTTTTTACCTGTTCCTAATTTCAATTTTCGATTTTCCGATCTTAGCTCTAGGACAGTGGTGTTAAGTCATGAACCTGGTTCTTTAACTCAGCATTTTTACTATCACTTTCACTAGCCCTAAGTTCCAGATTTTTGCACTTAGCTTTCAAAATCACACCCTCCTTACACAGCTGTTCCTTTTCATTGTTTGGATCCTTAGATTCATCAATGAAATCCAGGAGTAACTCAGATAGCCTTTCTTTAGACAAAAATTTAATCTTGTCTTTGAGATGAATTATACTTACCTCTGATTCCTCATCGGATTCTCCAATTACCATAAGTGCTTGTTCATCTCCATCTTCATCCTCTGAGTCCTCATTTGAGCTTTCTCCCCAGGCAGCAACCATAGCCTTTATTGATCCTTTGTTCTTCTCGGGTTGAACCTGTTCCTTCTTGTTGTTCTTTCGTTCAATTCTTTCCTTCTTCCATTCAATTTCCCATTGAGGGCAGTTTTTGATGTGGTGATCAGTCTTCCCACACTTGTAACACCCCTCATCGGTTTGTTTTTCAGGAACCCTTGGTTTGTTGTAGCTTCCACTTCTTGAAGGACCCTTTCCTCTCATTAGGTACTTCTTGAAGTCCTTTGTGATCATGGTCGTTTCATCCTCATCTAGATCAGCACCTTCAGTGATTCTGAGTGCCAGGCTCCTTTCCTTCTTGGGTGTATCCATCTTCATAGTTTGCCTTCTAAGTTCATAGGCAGTGAGATTTCCAATTAGCTCATCCAACTTAAGAGTGGCAATGTTCTTTGATTCCTGAATAACAATGATTTTGCTTTCCCAAGAGACTGGCAGAACCCTTGTCAAAATCTTCTCAACTTTGTCTTCTTCAAGAATAACCCTTCCAAGAGACTTAAGTTCATTTGTCAGTGTGGTGAACCTTGTATACATCTCTTGGATGGTTTCCCCTTCCTTCATGGTGAAATTCTCATATTAAGAATACAACAGCGTTCCTCTAGACCTCTTACTTGAGGTGTTCCTTCATGAGCCACTTGCAAAGTGTCCCAGATTTCCTTAGCAGTGATACAACTTTGAATTCTACTGTACTCGTCTGGACCAAGTCCACACACAAGCCATTTCTTGGCCTTAGCATTCTTTTCCCATTTCCTCAAGTCCACAGCATTGCAGTCAGCTCTTGTTTTTGGCACGTCTACTCCTTCAGCATTCTTCTTCATGGTAGCCAGGGGACCATCAGTGACAATGTCCCATAGCTTATAGTCTTCTCCGATGATGTGATCTCTCATCCTGTTTTTCCACCAAGAGTAGTACTGGCCATTAAAGAGTGGAGGCCTATTAGTGGATTGCCCTTCCCAGTTTCCAGGCGGTGTGCTCATCTTGATCTGTTCCTAAGGTGTTAGCCTCTTCAAGGATAACCTGCTCTGATACCAATTGATGTTTTATACTTCAATACCACACAAGAGGGGGGTGATTTGTATGCTGACCAATTTTTTGCTTAACCTGATTATAGAAGGACCTGGTTCTTCTATGTGTTCCTTCTGCTACTGTTGCGGAATAATAAATGTAGAAAGTAAAGAACACAAGTATTGTTATGTAGAAAACACCCGGCTCAAAAGGTGAAAAAACCACGACCTACTACTCAGTAGGACTTTCCCCAACACTTCACTAAATCACTGAGCCAAAACAGCATTTACAAAACTCCTTGTAAACCTAAGGATTACCTCTAATCCCGTTGTAGCAACCAGCCTCTAACTGCTGCGACAACTTCAAGTTAACTCTAACTTGAATACTCAAAGTACCTATTACAATTGCTTCTATATAAACCTGAAAGGTACAATATGAAAACATCTACTACAATTGAACTAGAAATAAAGAAAGACACATAAAACTCTTTATGGAGCTGGTTCGTCAATCTGGTTCATGTAGCTTCAAGTTTGCACACTTGAATCGCACACGAACTGCTTGCAAAAAGCCTTGCTATTTTGCTCTCAATTCACGTTTAACTTCTGCGTTTTTGTGCAACACATGTAATGTGAGAACATCCTGCAATTTATAGAGTTAGTAGATGAAGAAATAACTAGAGTTCTGATGCAACTCTTCCTTGGTGGAAGAGTTCTAGTTGATCTCAACTTCTAACTTCTTCCCTATCTTGGATAATGTTCTCTTTGAGTAAGGAGTCCTTCTCCTTATCAATTATGCAACCTTTTCGATCAGTAGATACTAAATACACCAAGTTAAGCTTATCTCCTTCACGTGCATCCCACATGCTTGAATCTGCCTGTTTTTATGAACCTGAGGGATGGACCTGGTTCATGCCTGAGTTCCTTTGTCAGTCTTCAAAACTAACCTTTACTTAGGCCAACACTAAGTTTATAGGATCCTTTCCCTATGAATCCGAGGACACGGTACGGTCCTTCCCAATTGGGACCTAGCTTCCCTTCGTTTGGGTCTCGAGTGTTAAGAGTGACTTTCCTTTGGACTAAGTCCCCGACTTTGAAATTTCGAAGGTTCGTCCTTCTGTTGTAATACCTTTCAATCCTTTGTTTTTGCGCGGCCATTCGAATTAATGCGGCGTCGCATTTTTCATCTAGTAGTTCGAGAGAAGTATTCATTGCTTTGTGATTTGAGTCTTCAGTGACATGCTGAAACCTGGCGCTAGGTTCCTTGACTTCGACTGGAATTAATGCTTTGGACCCATATACCAAGGAAAATGGGGTCTCCCCTGTGCTTGACTTCGATGTCGTCCGATATGCCCATAGCACCTTGGGCAACACTTCTCTACATTTCCCCTTTGCATCATCTGACCTTTTCTTCAAGTTTCGAATGATGGTTTTGTTTGTGGACTCGGCCTGACCATTTGCACTTGGGTTGTAAGGTGCTGATAGGATCCTTTTGATTTTATGGTCCTCGAGGAATTTTGTCACTTTGCTGCCGATGAACTGTTTCCCATTGTCACATGTTATTTCGACGGGTATCCTGAAGCGACATATGATGTGGTCCCATATGAAGTCGATGACTTCTTTTTCTCTTACCTTCTCGAAGGCCTGCGCTTTAACCCATTTTGAAAAGCAGTCAGTCATAAACAAAATAAATATGGCTTTACCTGTCGTCGTTGGTAGGGAGCTGACGATGTCCATCCCCCATTTCGTGAATGGCCACGGGGATAGGATCGAGTGGAGTTGTTCACCGGGTTGATGGATTATTGGTGCAAATCTCTAGCATTTATCACACTTCCGAACGAACTCTTTGGTATCCTTTTCCATGTTATCCCAGTAATACCCTGCTCTGATCACCTTGCGAACCAGAGAGTCTGCACCAGAATGGTTCCCACAGGTGCCCTCGTGGGTTTCCCGTAGTACATAATCAGTGTCCCCGGGTCCCAAACATACTGCCAGTGGTCCATTAAAGGTTCTTCTATACAGTGTTCCATTTTTATCGAGCGAGAATCGAGTTGCTTTGGCTCGAAGTGTTCTTGACTCTTTTGGGTCCACAGGGAGCTTCCCATGCTTCAAGTAATCGATGTACTTATTCCTCCAATCCCACGTTAAACTTGTTGAATTAATCTCTACGTGGCCTTCTTTGACCACCGATTTCGATAGCTGGAAGATAGCCCCCCGGACGATATCGTCTTCTTCGACCGATGACCCCAAGTTTGCAAACGCATCGGCCTCGCTATTCTGTTCTCTAGGTACATGGTCTAGTGTCCATTCCTTGAAACGATGCAATGTCATTTGAAGTTTGTCTAAGTACCTTTGCATTCGATCGTCTCGAACCTCGAAGCTTCCGTTTACATGATTTACTACAAAAAAGGAATCACACTTGCCTCGATGACCTCTGCTCCAAGGCCCTTGGCTAGTTCAAGACCTCCAATCATGGCCTCATACTCGGCCTCATTGTTAATTAGTTTAGAAGTTTTGATAGATTGCCTAATAACACTACCCATAGGCGGTTTCAAAATGATGCCGAGCCCGTATCCTTTCACATTCGAGGCACCGTCTATGAAGAGGGTCTAAACCCCCGATGACGTACCCCGTTTTTAGCAAGAGTTCCTTTTCTACTTCGGGTACAGGGGCTGGCGCGAAGTCGGCCAAAATTTGAGACTTGATAGTCGTTCGAGGCTGATATTCGATATCATATCCTCCAAGTTCGATGGCCCATTTGGCCAATCTGTCCAATAATTCGGGCTTATGCAAGACATTTCGAAGCGGGTATATAGTCAGTACACATATAGGATGGCATTGAAAATATGATTTTAATTTCATAGATGCGCTTATTAATGCAAGAGCTAACTTCTCCAAATGTGGGTACCTGGTTTCAGCGTCTCCTAGGGTCCGACTTACATAATAGACAGAAAATTGCGTACCTTGCTCTTCTCGAACCAACACGTCACTTACCGCTACCTCAGACACGGACATATACAAGTAGAGTGTTTCATCCTCCTTTGGAGTATGGAGCAGGGGTGGGCTCGAGAGATACCGTTTTAATTCTTCCAAGGCTGGTTGGCACTCCGGAGTCCATGCGAAGTTGTTCTTCTTCTTGAGTGGGGAAAAGAAGTGATGGCTCCAATCTGACGACCTCGAGATAAATCGACCTAGGGCAGCTGTCCATCCGGTCAGCCATTGCACGGCTTTCACATTGTTCACCACGGTGATTTCCTCAATGGCTTTGATTTTATCGGGGTTGAACTCGATACCTCTATGCGATACCATGAATCCCAAGAACTTGCCCGAGCTGACTCCAAAAGTGCATTTCTCGGGGTTGAGCTTCATGTTGTACTTTCTAAGGATGTCGAATGTCACCTGCAAATGGTTCAAATGGTCCTCTACGCACAGGGACTTAACTAGCATGTCATCAATATAAACTTCCATGGATTTGCCTATTTGATGTTCGAACATCTTATTAACTAGGCGTTGATATGTGGCTCCTGCATTTTTTAGCTCGAAGGGCATTACATTATAACAATATGTACCATATTTCGTGATGAATGAAGTTTTTTCCCTGTCCTCTAGGTTCATTTGAATTTGGTAGTACCCGGAGTAGGCATCGAGAAAGGTAAGGATCTCGTGGCCAGCCGTAGCATCGATCAAATGATCGATGTTGGGCAATGGGAAAGAATCTTTAGGGCATGCTTTGTTCAAATCTTTGTAATCTACACACATTCTAAGTTTATTCCCCTTTTTAGGGACTGCATCTTTGTTAGCTAGCCATTCGGGATATTTTCCTTCCCTGATGGACCTTATTTTGAGAATTTTGGTTACCTCTTCTTTGATGAATGCATGCTTTACCTCGGACTGAGGTCTCCTCTTTTGCTTCACCGGTTTAAATCTGGGATCGACACTTGTCGATGGGTAGTTATCTCCGGTGAGATCCCTGTCATATCTAAGCGGGACCAAGCGAAGCAATCAATGTTATCAATGAGAAACTGAATGAGTTTTTTCCTGAGTTCGGGGGTTAACCCCGTCCCCAAGTATATCTTCCATTCTGGAAGATGCTCGATCAATATGACCTGTTCGAGTTCTTCGACTGTGGATTTCGTCGCATCCAATTCCTCGGGGGCACTGAAGGTTCGGGGAATGAGGAAATCTTCTTCTTCGTCCTCAGCCACCTATTCATCGAACACTTGTCCCTCGGGCTCAACCGAGGGCACGGATTGTGATTGCTATTTGGACACTTGTTCGTCTTTCGACTTTTTCGATGTGGATGGTGCCAATACCGGTGCCAAGTCATGTATTTAAAACATCTCCTTAGCTTCATGCTGCTCTCCATATACTGTTTTCACGCCATCCTTCGTTGAGAACTTCATCATCTGATGAAGGGTCGACGACACCGCCCTCATGCTATGGATCCACGACCTTCCAAGCAAAGCATTATACCTCATGTCACCTTCGATGACATGAAACTTGGTGTCTTGTATGGTTCCGGCCACGTTGACTGGGAGGATGATTTCTCCCTTCGTTGTTTCACTTGCCATGTTAAAACCATTCAAGACCCGAGATGCCAGTATGATTTGATCGAGCAGCCCGAGCTGCTCCACGACCCTTGACCTGATTATATTTGCTGAACTACCTGGATCCACGAGAACACGTATAACTTGAACTTTATTAAAAGGATAGAAATTACCGGCGCATCGTTGTGAGGTTATGATAAAGCCTCGATGTCTTCCTCGCTGAATGTGAAGGTGTCCTCGGGCATGTAATCGCGGGTCCGTTTCTCCCTTGTAATGGATACTTTGGTGCGTTTGAATATTGGTCCATACGGGACGTCAACTCCACCGATGATCATGTGAATGACACGTTGAGGTTCTTCAGGTTCATTCTTTCTGCCTGCATCCCTCTCCCTGAAGTGATTCTTAGCCCGATCACTTAGGAATTCTCGAAGGTGGCCCTCATTGAATAACCTAGACACTTCTTCCCTTAGCTACCTGCAATCCTCCGTTCTATGACCATGCATGCCATGATACTTGTACATCAAGTTTGGGTTCCTTTGGGAGGGATCGGTCTGTATTGGCCTGGACCACTTAGTATCTTTGATTCTCCCAATAGCTGAGACGATCCCTGATGCATCTATGTTGAAGTTGTATTCTGATAATCGGGGGACCTCGGCGGGGTCTATGTGCTTATCGAACCCATTCTTGCTCATGAGTCCCTGAGAACCTTGACCTTGGTCACTTCTTCGATCGCTCCGAGAGGTGTTGTGGCTCGGGCCATTGTTTCTTCGATCGACATATGGTTGATACCGTTCTTTGTTGAACCTTGACCCCCGGTCTGTGTCCCTCGGGGGCTTGGCTACAAATCTGTTAGGATGAATTGAGCCTGAGGGGGCTCCCAACTGGTCATCATCGACCCTAATCTTTGACTTATAACGATTATGCACATCCGACCATGTCACAGCTGGATATTCAATAAAGTTCTGCTTTAGCTGTCGAGATGCAATCGAGCTTCTTTCATTCAAACCTTGCATAAAGTCCTGAACTGCCCAGTCATCGAAGACCGGTAGTAATTCCATCCTTTCCATATGAAATCGGGACACGAACTCCCTCAATATCTCGTTATCCATTTGTTTTATTTTGAAGACGTCCGATTTTCTTGTGGCCACCTTTATGGCCCCAGCGTGTGCTTTCACGAAGGCGTCCGCCAACATAGCAAATGAATCAATAGAATTAGGATCTAAGTATTGATACCAGATCATAACTCCTTTTGATAGTGTTTCCCCAAAAATTTTCAATAATACAGACCTGATTTCATCGTCATTCAAGTCATTTCCTTTGATTCCACAAGTGTACGAAGTAATATGTTTGTTAGGGTCAGTTGTTCCATTATATTTTGGTATATCGGGCATGTGAAACTTCTTGGGAATGGGCATTGGAGCCGCACTTGGGGGAAAGGTTTTTGTATGAATTTTTTCGAGTCCAGTCCTTTCAAAATCGGAGGTGCTCCTGGTATCTGGTCGACCCTTGAGTTGTATGTCTCCACCTTTTTGTCATTTTCTTCAATTTTCTTTTCTCCGGACTCGATTCTTTTGGTCAGTTCGTCGAGAATTTTCATAATAGCGGGATCAGTCCCCGAGCCATTTTCATCGGGCCTTTCAGGCGCAGGTTCCGTATGCCGGGCATCCACTGGTTTGGCGGTGTTTGGAGTTCTGTTCTGACTCTGAAGTTGAGCGATGGCAACTTGCTGAGCTTGCAGCATCTCGAATATCACTTGGAGGCTGACTCCTCCTTCTTCCATTCCTCGCGTTTCCTAGCCTCCGGCTCGGGCTTCCCTGTGTGCATTCCTTACGGGGTCTGTGCCTGCGTCCTTGTTTAGAGCGTTATGTGAACTGATATCAACGGGCTCCAAATTTGGCACTCCCTCGGTTTTATGGGTGGTACACCGACCCCTATACCGTTGTTTTCTCCAAGTCCCTCACTGTCATGAGCAGGTGCGTTTTGAGTGCTAGACATATCCAAATCTGAAATCAAAGAATCTTTGACAAGAAAAAGTGTGAAGAATAACGCGTGTTATTAGAAAACTAGCACTAAAATAATTACTATTATCTTTAGCCCCACGGTGGACGCTAAACTGTTTACCTCAAAAAAATGTGAGTAACAATTAAAGATAATTTGTGGTTTTAAAGATATGTGATATATTCTAATACTAGTGATTATACAAGTAATATTAAGCTTAAGTAAGAAGAATTGGTGAACCAAATCAGTGTTGTTGGAGCAATAGGGGCCTCGAGCTTGATTATCCCAGGGACCTCGAGGTCAGCTAAGAACAATAAAGAATTAACAATAAAGTAAAGACAATAAAGCTGAAGAATAATTGTTGAGCACGTTAAACAAGAAAAACAGAGTGGAATGTTCTATTGCAGTGAATAATGTGTCACTTACAAATGATTGGGGTCCACTTTATATAGGAGGGAAAAACCCTAATATGGTACATTTTCAATTATGATAAAAAATTCTATTGGTACAGCTGTATAACGACCTAGTACGGACTTGCACTATTTCATACAAATCTTATCCTATAATTTATGCCCTGATCCACGTGTCCTTGAGAAATTCCCGCTCTTTCTTGAGTGCCTTCAAAACTGTAATGCCCTCGATGTAGGTCGTGTCAGGCCTTCGATCTGCTTCCTCGAGGTGTGTGTCCTTCAGTCGGGTCCGACCCCTACTTCGAGTCGCCCGAACTCGTACTCATAGCCCAATTTAAGACTTCAAAATCGGGCTCCTTGATTTTGACCGTATACAACTATGGTCAATAATCATTATTATCTTAGATATTGCAAGTCCTAAAATGTAACATTCTACCATCTCCGAATTCCTTCGTCTGAAAAGGATAAGATAAGATACACCCGCAAAAAATGTTGAGTTCTAGGCTTTCTGCTCCTTCCTATGTGGATAAAGAAGTACCGTTTGGACCGTCCCATGTGTCATATGGCCACACTAATGTCTAAGCCATTTTAAAATACCTAAGTTGACGTCTGATTTGGAATGTAAGAGAGGGAAAATAGCAGCCCTTTAAACACTATAGAGGGGGATTTGCAGTCGTACCCTATATTTATGTCACCTTTTAACTTGTACCCTATTTTTAAAAATTATTGATATGGTAGCTAGTTGACAAAAGATCCGTAATAATATGACACTTATACCTCTGATAAATCGCGTGATCTGCAACCTCATTCATGAAAAAAGATCTCCTCCTCTCCTCTCAACAGCTTTATCAAAAAACCAGAAACTTCATGCTAATGTAGCATGAAGTTGTTTCATGTTGAAGCTAAAACTTCATGCTAATATAGCATGAAGTTGTTTTACATTGAAGCTAAAACTTCATGCTAATATATGCTGAAGTTATTTATCATGCAGTCTACAGTTTTGTCATGAGTGCTGAAGTTATTTAAATCATTTGCTAAAACTTCAGTTTAAAATATTGAAGTTATTTAGTTCATTTGCGAAAACTTCAGACTAAACATGCTTAAGTTTTTATCCTGCAGTATGTAATTTTCTAATGAGTTTTTACTAATGCATGCAGAAGTTATTTAGTTCATTTGCTAAAACTTCAGACTAAACATGCATGCTTAAGTTATTTAGTTTATTTGCGAAAACATCAAACTAAACATGCTTAAGTTTTTATCTTAGAGTATGTAATTTTCTAATGAGCTTTTTTTCTAATGCATGCTGAAGTTATTTAGTTCATTTGCCAAAACTTCAGACTAAACATGCTTAAGTTATTTAGTTCATTATTCTTAAGTTAAGTTATTTAGTTCATTTGCTAAAACTTCAGACTAAACATGCTAAGTTATTTAGTTCATTTGCTAAAACTTCAGACTAAACATGCTGAAGTCATTTAGTTCATTTGCTAAAACTTCAGACTAAACATGCTTAAGTTATTTAGTTCATTTGCTAAAACTTCAGGCTAAACATGCTTAAGTTATTTAGTTTATTTGCTAAAACTTCACGCCAAAACATGCTAAGTTTTGTCCTGCAGTCTACAGTTTTGTCAATAGTCCTGAAGGGCAAAATCGTCTTTTTAAAACACTTTAACAAAAAAATGGGTACCGATGCAAACGGAAAAATAAAAGAGATATAAGTTAAAAGGGGACGACCAGATAGGCGCCCCATGCAATTTTTACACTATAGAGAGACTGCAAATTTTTCTTCTAAAAAAGCAGTTTGAGCAGCCACCTTCAAACTTTAATTTCCACTATATTTTTTGTCCCGATCAAGTTAAAATTTGAACTGAGTGTTCCCCCCATTTTGCTCTTCGATTAGAAACTGATAGCATGATTTGGAGTCCTGTAGCTCTAGAGTTTGGGTCATGAATATTAGTTGTGTTTTTGCTAATTTTCTTCCAATATTCTCTTATTTAATTATTGTTCTTGTTGCTCTTATTGCTTCGTATTTGGCATTAATATTGGAGCCATTTGGATAACTTTTATAACTCTCTTATTGACTTAGTGAAGTTTTAGTCCCGTAGTTTTTACTCTTCATATTAAAGAGGGTTTTTAAGTCCTAGCTATATTTTATTGGTTGATATACTTTCTGAGCATATTTCCATTTATGCTAGATTTTATTGTCTTCTCTTGGTTTAAATAGATTGAAAAAGTTTAGACTTGGGTACTATTCCGTTGCTACCTTGTCGTGCATATACCTTGTGCTTGTTTTGCTCCAACATAGTAGTATCACAGCTTGTAGTTATATTAATTGATAATATCACTATTTGAATGATAAAGGCAAATATGGGCAAGATGGTGTGTTAAAATTACAATAATTATCATATTTGAAAAGGCAAGATGAAAGATTTTCTATTTTTTAAGAAAATATATTTACATGTATTTGCTAGAAACAAATCTGAATCTATGTATGATAAGGATTGAGAATTTGAGTACTTACATATTTGTGGCTATATTAGACAATACGTTGAAAATAATGTGTGCAATCACATTATGAATGAGACACATGTTAGAAGTTTCTGGGAAAAGTTTTGAGATATTTTATGCTTTTAAGACTAGCAATAATAACTTGTTCTTTCTGAAATAACTGATGAATATTAGATACAAAGATGTCAGTCCTATTTCTTGTTATATAAATAACTTTTAGGATTCCCTTTACCAACTGTCTGGAATGGGTGTAAGGTTTACTGGAGAAATACAGTGTCACGACCCAAAATTCATAATAGGTCGTGATGGTACCCAACACCGCCGTTATGCAAGCCAACACGTGAACTCCAATTTAATTATTTATTTTTAACTTTTAAAATCAAAAATTTCTTAAATACACCGAATAAAAGTAGATCTCATGGAAACTTGCATACTTCTTTCCCAAAATACCAAGTATCAATAATACATAATTCACAATGATAAAAATAATAAGTACAACGGTGAATAACCACTAGTATCTTCCAAAATCCGGTGTCAGGAGTGCATGAGAAATGTAAGGAATATATAACACTACTACAGTTACTGTCTGAAATGAAATAGACAGAAATAATAAATAAGATAGAGTGAGACTTCGACATGTATGAAATGCAACAAGTAACAATGAAAGAGATAAACTTTAATAATAAGTTTCCCAACATGGATCACTATGAAATATCACTAAAATGTCATAACCGGCCTCGAAGGAACGAACTCACTGATATCAACACAAAATCAAATCTCAAGTATTAAGCACGAATCTGCCGAGGCAAATGATCCGATCCCATAGGAATAGTGAATACGTAGTTTCCCTGAGAAACGAGACTATATTTTCTTTTGTGAATTAATTCAAAATGAATGACATTATGCACTATGGCTTAAACCCAAAGTTTAATGTGAGGCCTAAATTTTTAAAAGAATATTGTGATACATATTTTTATTTGAAGTCTATTTTTCTAGTTTTTTGAGATGCAAAGTTATAAATAATTTTTTATAATCGATTTTCTCTATTAATTTCTTTTCAATTGATAGTATAACCAACTTATTTATCTTTCTTGAGACATTGTTGATCTTAGGTAAGATTTTATCACTTATAATTTTGAAAAACTTATTTTCCTTTGAGGCAACTATTGTGAAAAAACTCTACTTTTATACTAGAAGTGTTTACCAGTAAAACAGTATACTTGAATTTGTATGTGGTTTATAGACAAGTGAATTAATCTGATCCAAAATTAATAGATGAATTAGACAGAAATATAAGACTTAGCCTTAAAATTGAAATATACAACAGATATCTTGGTTCCGGGCGTAGAGCTAGCGAGAGCAATAAGAACAATACAAATAAGCAAGAAAGTAAATTATTATTGAGCTTTTGATAGAATGTAGTATATGCTTGTTAGAAAATTCGTGTCATTTACAATGATAGTAGAGCTCACTATTCATAGATGCACCTAGGAACAAGGTCCTAGAATTAAGCTCCTCTTTAGTGACAATTATGAGGGACATTGAAGGATGCGTAACAGTGAAAGTGAATGACATATTCTCTGTAACGGATCATGCACTTAATGCTGTAGAATATTTTTCATTGAATGCAATCGGATGGCTGCATTAATTTGTCATTGTGAATATTATTCTCTCATGTGACGAGATAGATCATTGCCTTCGCATTAGCTATGTGGCTTGTGTTCCACGTGTCTCTTTCTCATGCGATCATTAAATATTAACATATTTTACCCCATACAGATAGTCTCCTGCTTTTCGGTGGCATAACTTTATGTCATCGGGAAGTTGGTAGAAATACCTTTTTTGGCAAAAAATTCTCTGATCACCTCTGAAAAGTTTCTGACGGTTGATTAGACGCACGTTTCTCTGCATTTAATGCCCCAAACACGCGTCATCCCACGATTTAGCATAACTTTTACCGGTTATCGAGGTAATTATGACCACGATTTTAGCCGCATATACCTTTACTTATACGCATCGAACCTCTTCATCTACACTTCATAATTCTCTATACTTTCTCAAACTCTCTTTACTCAACTCGTGTTTTGTCTTTAACCTTCCTTTAACCTTCTTCTTGAGAGAAAACCTTCCATCCTTTCTGATAAAAAATGGCCTCTTCTTCCAGAAACCCTAGTTCTTCAAAGAAGAAAGGTAAAGCCGATGATGTTGCTCCTCCTACGGTGAGCTCCATCATCCCAAAGAGTCTTGTCACCACCAAATACTTTGAAGAGAAGTAACCTTCTACTCACCCTCGTATGTGGGCTGTTAGCGTATATACTTCTTCCATCCATCCTTCCAGTATTCCTGCTGTGAAGGAAGACTGCCACTGTCAAGATTTAGACATTATCGCTCCCGACCTGGCGGAGCGGATAACCTTACCCGGGAAGGGTTTTACGTATTTTACATGTATCCCTTTACCTTGGGACCGTTCTCTTTGAGTGGAGAGCTTGAATCCGTCATCGTGGAGTTCTGCATCCTCTACCAGGTGTGCTTGGCACAAGTAAGTCCTTTTATGTGGAGGACAATCGTTTCTCTTTGGCGCCTGCGCCAGGAGACAGGAGGAGCTAATCCTAGCTCGATTGATGAACCTCTATTCCTCCTAAGATCTTCCGGGGGGAATGATAAATTTTATCAAGCGCGGCTACCATGCTCTGCTATCCAGCATGGATGATGATAACGAGCATGGGTGGATGGAATGGTTTCAGTCGACACCAGTGACATCATTCCGGCTACGGCTTCATCCTTTCCGAAATTATGGTACTGCACTCGTAAGTTCACCATTTGTCTTTCTTCCGTTAAAGATCATTTTATCGTTATTGACCCTTTTTCTTTCATATTTCAGCGACTCAGTGGGTTCCACCTAGGGTTGAAGGCTTGGACCAGTGGGTCTAGAAAATTTTAGATGTTGTTATGCCCGAGACTCGCACGTGGAAAGAAATGACCCTTAAATATGGGTGGAAGGCCAAAAATCATGGTAAGTCAAACTCACATTGTTCTACCTTTTCGTATAAGGAAGTTGTCTAACATTTCTCTCCTATTGGATTCATGTATACCCAGGGCTCAGTTGTCGTCCCCGAGGAGGACCTTTTGGCTAATCATGTTGATGCGGCCAGGTTGATGCATGAGGCTTTTACACAGACAAGTGTCTCCGGGCCTGCTTCTAGTATGAGTGCTTCTTCTCGGAGTCCCCGGCCGGAGAACAAGAAACCAAAAAGAAGACATTCCTTTGCGGGAGAAAATAAAAAAGTGAAGAGTGCCGCTCCCGAGTCGTCTCTGAAAGTTTTGGTGATGGGTCCCCCGCCCAAGCCGACCATAGACACTATAATGATTGACAATGATGGGGAAGCCAACAAGGAGGGGGCTTCTCTACATAGAAGACGATGACCTTTCTCAGCTCAACAGACTGTTCAATCTGTTGAGTTAGTTATACCAACCAAGGACGATGCCTTGGCACTCTATGGGGAGTATGAGATGGTGGAAAATGCTAACTCCCGCTTCTGAATCCCAGTTGTTGTGCCTGGTAAGGCTGAGTATTGGGTCCCTACCATCTTCGGTTGATGAGAAACCAACAACCAGCAATGTGCTTGCCGCAGCCACTTCTCATCCTTCAAAGTCATCAGCTTCATCTCCTTCTTCACCAACTCTTCCTTCGCTACCAGAAACTGCTACATCATCTCCACCTACCACAACTGCCCGAGAAGAGGATGTCCTTCTCCCCCAGACCCCAGTTCATGGGAATTTGGGGCAAAATTATGTTGCCCCCTCAGAAGATCCGGAAAGGAGGAGGAGCGTTACTCTTTCGGTCTCTACCGGATGCCACATGCTGTCTCGGCCGGTGGAACTTGCAAAGTATCTGAAGCCTTTGGCTTTAGAAAAAGATAGGGAAAAGATACAAGCTCTCTCGGGAGAGTGTTTGTTGAACAATGCTATGCACAACACTATAGCGGTATATTCTTCGTTTCCTTCATTATCTCTTCTATCTTTGATATAGTAGGATTTCAAATTTGGATTTTTCATTTTGCAGGCCAACTTCCTTGCTTTTGAGGGCCTCCAAAGGTTGATTCGAGATATGGAGGAGCTTACCTCCGAGCGGGATCAACTTTTGGCCGAGCGGGACCAAAATGCTACTCGTCTCTCAGAGCTGGAAGCTAGAGCTGTTGAGGTCGTTGTGTTGAAGGCTCGGTTGCAGCAAAGCGAGCAAGAAAAGGAGACCCTTAGCCAAGAAGTCGCTCCGTTGAGGGCTCAATTTGAAGGAGCTAGAGCAAAATGTGTTGAAATCCATAATATCGTTCTTGCTGCATCTGATTGTGCGGCTGCCTCCGCTGAAAGTTTGAATAATTCGGAGGCGGCCTTGAACTCCAAAACTAAAGAACTTGCTGCCGCTGGGGTGAAGTATGCCCAATTGGAGGAGAAGCATAAGAAGACCATTGAGTATAATAGATTTTTTAGCTCTATTGTCCGTGATCTTGATGTCTACCTCCGGTCCGTTAGATCCGCGCGAGAAAACCTTTCTACCGAGGTTGACCAACTTAAAGAAGATCGCAAGTGCTGAGCGGCTTCCTCGTGTAAAATATATATATATATGTTATGCACAGCATGAGGAGAAAAACTTTAGAAGAGGCTAAAGCGGGTGTCATTGACTTTGATGACGAAATTGCTAAAGCCTGTGGGGTGGAGTTGGCTGCTAAAAGGGGTCTTCTGACCAGGCCTTATGCTACTGATTCTTCTGGTTCCGGTTCTGAGTTCTCGGGAACTGAAGAGGAACCGAAAGGCGATGATGCCAAAATGGCTCAAGATATCGAACCGGCGGCGGATCTACCCATTTCTTATGAGGGCACTGATGCTTCTCTTCCTCCGGGTTCTGGAGATCCAGCAGCTTAGTTTTTGACTTCCTTTTTTCAAATCTTTGTACTGGTGCCGTTTGGCAAATAAAACACTTTTTCGTTCAAGTATCGTATAAGTTCACCTTTTTGCGTACTTTCGTTTAAACATTTGTGCAAGTTTTCTCTTTGTGTCTTTTTTCGTTTAAGTATTTGCGTAAGTTTTACTATTTGCGTCTGATCATGCAAGGCTTTGGGTGTATTTTCCCCCGAAAGTATTTGGATTCCGCAAATAGGTTCTTCCAAAATCAACTCTTTATCGTGAGGGTTTTCATAAGAGAGGTCCCAATTATGTTTACGGTGCTTTTGAAGAGGATGTCTCATGTTCATCACAGCACTAGCATTTGAAGTACTTGTTTAACTTTCAAATGATAAAATCAATTCATCTTTAAGACAAGAAACAAGATAGAAATAAAAAGAAATTACTTTATTCCTTCCATTTTCAAAAGTACATAAGTATTCGTTGTGCTAAAAAGAAATTGTCATTTCTTATGGCTAACTTGTACAACTTGTTTCTACGGGGCTGGCCGTGCAGTCCCCGATCTCGATGATACAACTATGTTTCTGATTTTCGTATTCCGGTCGAAGTGGAAGTCGTTATTTCCATATCCTCATATCATTCCCCCCTCCCCCAGTGTTCGAAAGCGAAGAATGCGAATTGGAACACTAGAGTTTTACACCTTCAAGGATTCCACTAGTGAATTGCTAGATAATCTTCAGTTCGGTAACACACTTCACTTCCCCTTAGGAATTGATGCTACCGAGCGAAAGATTATCTAACAACCCCCCAGTGGCTTGCACTTGTAAACGGCCAGGTAATCTCTGTTCAATGGCAAACTCAACTTCGCGGTAGGAACTTTGCTATCGAGCAAAAGACTATCTAACCACTCCGTAGTGGTTCTTCGCTTGTGTGTTTTGTCATTAAAAGGTCTTATTATTGCTGTTGAAACTTCCTTCGTAGTATGATTTCGTTGCTGCCTCGTTAAAAACCTTGCCAGAAAAACCCAATTGGGACAAAAATCGGACGAAGGGAAAAAGAGTGCATCACATACTTTGAATACAAGTGATGTTCATCAGCAATAGTATCTTTTGAGGCGTGCCACGTTCCAGTTTCTTGGCAACTTTTCTCCATCTTGGTTTTCTAACTCGTATGATCCATTTCCGGTGATAGCTGAAACCTGGTAAGGGCCTTCCCATGTTGGACCTAGCTTTCCCGCATTGAGTTCCGGGGTGTACTGAGTTACTTTCCTTAAAATCAAGTCTCCTACTTTGAAATAACAGAAGTTGGCTCTTCGATTGTAATATCTCTCTATTCACTGCTTTTGAGCTGCCATCCTTATATGCACCAAGTCCCTGCGTTCATCGAGCAGCTCCAAATTGACTAACATTGCTTCACTATTTGCTTCTTTGTTTGACCGGAAATACCTCATGGTAGGTTCACCTACTTCCATCGGGATCAGGGCTTCTACCCCGTACACAAGATAAAAAAGAGTCTCCCCCGTGCTTTATTTGGTTGTTTTTCGGTATGCCCATAGTACACCTAACAGCTCTTCGAGCCATTTTCCTTTAGCTTCTTCTAATCTTTTTTTTGAGATTTTATATGATCACTTTGTTCGTTGATTCTGCTTGGCTGTTTGCACTGGGATGATAAGGTGATGATGTGATCCTCTTGATTTTCAAATATTCAAGGAATTTTATGATTTTTACGCCTATAAATTGTGGCCCGTTGTCACAGGCTATTTCTTTTAGTATCCCAAATCTGAAAATTATGTTCTCCCACAAGAAATCTACCACCTCACGTTCACCGATCTTCTGATAAGGACTTGCTTCAATCTACTTAGAAAAATAAACAGTTAGTATCAAAAGAAATCTTACCTTATCGGGGGTTGGTGGCAGTGGTCCGACGATATCCATTCCCCACTTCATGAATGGCCATGGTGATAGAATTGGGTGTAGTGGCTATACCGGTTAATGTACCAATAGTGCATAGCGTTGATATTTATTGCATTTTTGAACATAATTTTTGGCGTCCTGTTCCATCTGGGGCCAATAGTATCCTACCCTTATTAATTTTAGTACTAAGGAATCTGCTCCCAAGTGATTCCCGCAGATCCCTTCGTGGACTTCTCGCATAAGATGGTTAGCTTCGGAGGCTCCCAAACATCAGGCCAACGGGCCTTGAAAAGATTTTCTGTACAATTATCCTCTTTTGAAACTATATCGTGAGGCCTTAGTTCGTAGAGCCCAAGATGCCTTAGGATCTTCAGGCAGTTTCCCGTGTTCGAGATAATTAATAATTTCATTTCTCCAGTCCCATACCAAATTAGTTGCGTTTACCTCGTAATAGCTATCTGCGTCCAGTACCGAGTGCATAAGTTGTACGATCATCCCGGGTCTGATCCTTTCATTTCCGTAGACGAGCCAAGGTTAGCTAATGCATCAGCTTCTGCATTTTCTTCCCTCGGGATATGTGTGATTGACCACTCCCAAATCCGAGCGAGTAGAGCCTGAACCTTCATTATGTATTGTTGCATGCGTTCCTCCTTGGCTTCAAAAATCCCGTAGACCTGATTTACCACCAACTGGGAGTTACATTTGATTTTTATGACCTCGAAGTCCAATCCTGGGCCAATTCGAGCCCTGCAATCAAAGCTTCCTACTACGCATCATTGTTAGTCAGCGGGACTGTTCTTATGGCATGCCTTAGGGTTTCTCCTGAAGGCGTAGTTAGTACTATGCTGAGCCCGTACCCCTTTACGTTGGAAGCTTCGTTCGTGAATATGGTCCAAACTCCTGATGTCAATTCTGACACCATCACTGCTTCTTTGGTTGCCAAAGGTGACAGTCCTAGACTAAAATCGGCCACAAAGTCGGCCATAACTTCTGACTTAATTACAGTCCTGGGTTTATATTCTATGTAAAATTCGCTCATTTTGACGGCTCACTTGGACAGCCTACCCAAAAGTTTGAGTTTATGAAGCTATCGGATGACATTGAAATAAGACTTTAGTTTTCGAGCGGCGACTTCGAGGGCTAAGGCCAATTTTTTCGGATGTGGGTTGCGAGTTTCTGCTCCCGCTAAAATTTTACTAACGTAATAGATAGGAGATTGCGTACCTTCGTCACTTACCGCTACCTTTGAGACTGCTAAGTAGACCAACAATTTTTTGCCTGCTTCCGATTTTGATAGTAACAGAGGACTTGACAAATACCTTTTTAAATCCCTCAAAGCCTATTGACATTTCTTGGTCCATTCGAAGTTGTTCTTCTTTTTGATCAGCAAGAAGAAATGATGGCATTTCTCCGAAGATCGGGAAATGAATCCGCTCAAAGCAGCCAATCTCCCTGTTAGCCTCTGAACCTCTTTAACGCTTGATAGCTAGTCCAGGATGTCTTCGATGGCCTTGATTTTATCGTGGTTAACCTCGATTCCCATTTGTGACATCAGGAATCCCAGGAACTTACAGGAGCTGACTCCGAACGTACATTTCTCGAGGTTAAGCTTCATTTTGTGCTTCCTTAAGATGTCAAATATTTCTTGCAAGTGTTTGAGATGATCACCTGCGTTCAAAGACTTGACAAGCATATCATCTATGTAAACTTCCATGATTTTACCTATTTGCTTTTCAAATATCTTATTCATGAGCTGCTGATAAGTGGCTCTGGCGTTCTTTAGCCCGAAGGGCATCATGTTGTATGTGCCGAAATTCGTGATGATTGAAGTTTTTTCCAGATCCTCCGTGTCCATTTTGATTTACCCGGAGTAAGCATCGAGGAAACTCATAAACTTGTGCCGACCGTTGCATCAATCATTTGACCAATGTTCGGCAATGGGAACGAATCTTTTGGGACGCCTTATTTAAGTCCTTATAGTCTACGCACATGCGAAATTTATTATCCTTCTTTGGAACTACTACTACGTTAGCTAGCCAGTCAGGATACTTTACCTCTTGGATTGAACCGATATCAAGCAGGCGAGTTACCTCTTCTTTGACGAATTTATTTCTAGCCTCGGCAATACGACGTTTTTTCTGTCTTACCGAAAGGATGCTGGGATCCAAGCTTAGCTTCTGTATGTTCACTTCCACTGGGATACTTGTCATATCCGCATGCGACCACACAAAACAATCGATATTAAATTTAAGAAATGCAATAAATCCACACCTGAGTTCGGGGTGCAGTCCTGTTCCCAAGTGGAATTTCCTCTCCAAGAATTTTTCGAATAATGCGACTTGCTCAAATTCTTCCGTTGTGGACTTTGTTGCGTCCGTCTCTTCTGGTACCTAGAAATACCTTGGCACCTGATAGGATTCTGGCGTCCCTTCCCTCTAGTTGACTTCGCTTGGCACGGGAACAGGCGCCAGCTCCTGTAATTGCTATGTCGTATGTTCCTTCCCTTTGCTACTGGAGACTGAGATTTCATTTATCTCCCTTGTTGCCGGTTAGTCACCTCTTATTTGTTTAACTCCCTCGGGAGTTGGAAATTTCAGCAACTAATGATATGTTGATGGCACAACCTTCATTTCGTGCAACCATGGTCTCCCCAGGATGATATTGTAACCCATATCTCCGTCCACTACCTCGAAAAGGGTCTTCTTCATCACCTACTCTATATTCATGGGCAGCAAGATCTCTCCCTGGGTTGTCACGCTTGCCAGATTGAACCCGGCGAAGAGTTTTGTGGCCGGAATGATACTTCCAGTGAGCTTGGCTTGCTCCAACACTCTCCATTGGATAATATTGGCCGAACTTCCTGGATCCACTAGAACACATTTAATTTTAGAATCTAAGACATTTAGAGAGATTACCAGGGCGTCGTTATGCGGTAGTAGCAGTCCATCCATGTCTTTCTCTGTAAAAGTAACATCGTCTTCACCAACTTCCCGAAGTCTTTTGCTGTGGGTCACTGATACCTTCGTCTTTTCCGCCGCCGAAAATGTGACCCTGTTAATATCGTTCCCCCCGAAAATCATGTTGATCCTCGGGCGTTGGGGATCTTCTCCTGCTTTTGAAGGCTCTGCATTATCACGATTGCGACCGTAGTTCTTTTTAGCCCGGTCGCTTAAAAATTCTCTAAGATGGCCATTTTTCAGTAATGTCGCCACCTTTGCGCGCAGTTGCCGGTAGTCCCCAGTCCGACGGTCATTTGTCCCGTGGTATTCACACCACAAATTAGGATCCTTGTGGTTAGGATCAGATCTCATTGGCTTTGGGAACTGTGCTTCTTTAATATTTCGCATAGCCGATACCAGCTCCACTACGCTGATGTTGAAGTCGTATTCAGAAAGACTGGGGTAGGAAGAATCTGCGTTTCCTTGTTCTGGAACGACATGTTGTTTCGTCCACCCATTCATCCGGATTGGCTGGCAGCAACATCCTTTCTTTCTATAACCTGGTTAAGAACTCCCGTAGCAACTCGGACTCCCCTTGTGCAATCCTGAATATATCGACTTTTAGGTCCTGTGCTTTTCTGGCCCCAGCATGTGCCTTGATGAAAGAATCCGCGAGCATCTCAAAGGAGTCTATGGAATGCTCGGGCAAAAGCAAATACCACGTTAGGGCTCTCTTCGTAAGAGTCTCCCCGAATTTCTTCAGCAAAACATACTCAATATCGTGGGGAGCTAAATCGTTTCCCTTCACCGCCGTTGTATAGGTGGTGATATGCTCTTGAGGATCTGAAGTCCCATTATACTTCGGCACGTCGGGCATTCTAAACCGCTTCGGGATTAGTTCTGGTGTCGCGCTTAGTTTGTACGGCAATTGTGTGTACTTCTTTGAGTCCGGCCCTTTCAGCACTAGTGGTGCGCCCGGAATTTGATCCATTTGGGCACTTACTTCCCTCATATATCGCATGAGTTCGATTTTAAAGGGATCGCTCTCGTTGTTGTGATCGGATCCGTTACCCCCGGGCCCATCGAAGCCGACCTCGCCCCTCGGGGTGTTATTTCGACCCTCTACGTCGTTTGGTTTGCGGGAGCACCGGGAAGAACTGGGCCTCGCCCATTCGCGTTGTTGGAAGCGCCCAACAACGCCTACTTTAGTTTCGTCATGACCGTATCCTATCGTGTGAGATGGCCTATAATGGCCTCCTGTTGCTCTTGCAAGACCCTGACTGCTTCAAAGACGTGCTCTTCTTCAACATTATCGGGAGTTACCTCCCGAACATGTCGAGGATATCGGCCGCCGGTGGACTAGCGTGGCCTCGTTCCCCTCGTAGTAGGTATCACTAATTGAATCCTCGTGCTGAGGTTGATTTCCTTGGGTCTCAACATTGTGTGTGTTGTTAACACCATTATCTGTCATTTTTAATGATTTTTACTAAGAACAAAGAATCACATAAGTTAGTAACAGATGCATGGATCAATTCAATTACACGACTGTCTACCCCCCACGGTGGGCGCCAAACTGTTTACCCATAAAATGGTACAGTTAAATTTATACGTGGTTCATAGACAAGTGAATTAATTTGATCCAAAAATAATAGATAAATTAGACAGAAAGATAAAACTTAGCCTTAAAATTGAAATAGACAACAGATATCTTGGTTCTGGGCGTAGAGCTACCGGGAGCGATACAGACAATACAAATAAGTAAGAAAGTAAAATGCTATTGAGCTTTGATAGATGTAGTATATGCTTGTCAGAAAATTCGTGTTCTTTACAATGATAGTAGAGCTCACTATTTATAGCTGCACCTAGGGAAAAAGGTCGTTGGATTAAGCTCCTCTTTAATGACAATTATGAGGGCCATTGAAAGATGTGTAACGGTGGCAGTGAATGCCATAACGGATCATGCACTAAATGGTGAAGAATATTCTTCATTGAATGCTACCGGACGACGACATTAATTTTATCATTATGAATATTATCATTGCATTCGGGTTTAGCTATCTTCTGCCTTCGGTTTCACGTGTCGCTTTCTTATGCGATCATTAAATATGAACATATTTTACCCATATAAAAAATATTAAATATTATTTTTTTTAAATGTCTATAAATCTATTATTTAAAAAAAAAAATAGGGTCCGCAAATTTGGGCTTTAAGGCACAAGCCTTATCTGTGACTGTGATCACCTTAGAGCCTCCCTGATTATGCATATTTAGCTCTCGCGTGTTTTTCATGCAAATGATTTTTTAAAATGAGAAAAATGTCCATTCACTTTGATACATGTTTTAATGTTAAATATTAGGGAGGAATAAAATGTTTAAAATGCCTCATAATAATTCATAACTAGGTCACTAGATAATTTTCAGCTACTATTACAGGCGGAAGGAGTATCCACGTGTTGATCAAAGGGATCGTTCGCAAATGTCAAATTTGGTTTAGTTCCATGGGACACTGTTCAGCTAAAACTGATATCCTATAGTGGGAAGAATCAGAACCATGGCCACGTTGTTTCGCAAGGTATGGGAATCGGTATCGACTCGTTCGAGTTCCAACTCGAATTCGAGTGCCAACTCGTCCGATCGCTTCCAGCAGATGATGTATATACAGACGGCGTCAACTGGTGAATTTGATCGGATACCGTTGGATATATTTATTCAAATTCTGAAGATTTTAGGGCCAAAAGAGTCCGCGAAGCTGAGCTCTGTGTGTAAAACGTGGAAATTCATTGTCTCCGATAATCGGCTGTGGATTTATTTTCTTCAAAATCAGCATGAGCCTTGGGATTCTATTTTTTTCGCAGAAACTCACTTGCGATTGGGTCCTCTTCGGTAATATCGTTAAATTGTTTTCACTGTTATTTAGCGAGTTTCAATTGTTATTTTGAATTGAAATAGATACTCAATTTATAACTCAACTTGCGCTTGAAGTACATTGAAAAGAACACATTATTATCGAAAGGGATAGATGAAAAAGAAAAGGTATCTAAATTGTAGTAGGTGTGTATGATGAACTATGAAGGAAATAACAGCTGAAGAAAGGACTTTACACGATTATGGAATCTGTTTATGTACTTATTTATGCCTCTGTGTGTCCAGTGGCGAAGCCACATGGTCACGAGAGTGGTCAACTCGTCGAAAAAATTGCACTGTGCATATAAGTAAAATATTACGTTTTAGAGGTATATAATACATATTGAGCACTCTTTGTCGGGAATTTTTTCCACTTCTTTTAAATTTGAATACCCTTGGGAAAATTCCTAGCTTCGTCACTGTGTGTGTCCCCTGCTACTCATTACCAACATTGAATTTGGAAATATTGTGTCTTTATGAGAATTTTGCCTCTGTCTTGTGTTTATGCTAAACCTGAACTGAGCGAACTACATCCTGATGGCAACATTGTCCTTCCTCTCAGAATGTTGCTATGTCTTGTCTTTGTACTAAATCTGGACAAGAGCCACCAAGATTTGGTGACAAGATATTTGTAGAGGCTTATACTAATGCCCAATTCAGCATGATGTTAGATAAAAGGATGACTAAAAGCTACTATCATTTTATTTAGCTAAATGCTTATACGTGTAGCATAGTAAGAGAAATTACTTTCTCTATCCTGCTTTATGCAAATCATGTGGTTGGGCTTGGAGAGATTTTAATGCAACTTGCATATGTGTTAGTAGTGTTGGGCTAAAATTGCCCAAAGATACTCTTAACATGGTGTGATACTGTACGCTTTGGGCCAAGCCCACAAGGTTTTTCCCAAAAGACCACACACCATTAAGAGTATCCAACTCCTTATAAGTAGCTTATTTTTCATTTCTACTTTCCATGTGGTACTTTGTTAACACACTCCCAACAAGTAGAATAGTATCTTAACTGTTGAAAACTTAATTTGATAGTTTAACATTGACATCAAAGTTTGAATTTGAGTAGTCGTAGGATTTTGAATCTTGAAACTGGTGAAGTTGAATAAAATTAATTATATCAGTTGAATGGTTAAAAATTTTGAGACATACGAAAGCAGAGAGAGTTTCATGTAACTTGGGATGGAAGGCGTATTTTTCATAAAAGGTACATCATTGTACATTTGCTCCATAAAGTACTATATGTAATAATGATAATTAATAAATTGTGTGGTTTCACCTTTGATTAATGAATATTTTGTAACGCACTCAACTAGCAGTTAGCTTCCAGTTAACTTAATGTCATCAAAACTGCATGAAATTTTCGCATTGATAATTTGAAAAACAATACCATCTTGAGCTCAATCTTTAACCTTATCAGGAGTTGTGGCCCTATGTTCTGACTGCACTTTTAAATTTCTAGGTTGCAGCTTGATGTAGCGAACATTCTTATATCTGCAGTTATTTTGCTTCTATTCTATTCATCTCTTTAGTCTGTCAATTGTCACATTTTGGTGACATCCCTGTGTTCCCACCAGTCTTAAGAAGCTTTAAAACTAGCAAACAAAGGAATCACTAATATCATGTAAACTGACTTTCATCTAGAAGGGAACAACACCACAACAACAACTCAGCCTCAATTCGTAACAAGTTGGAGTCGACTATTTGAATCCACACTATCCATGTTGCTCCATTTAAGCCCATCTCAGTCCGATATTATAAAAGTAGAAAGTAAACACACACAATATGTTGTAACTCATCAGTGATAAAGTAGTCAGTGGGAGTCCTCTTCGTAGCTGGGCTTGATGAGGTGTATATGATTGCAGGACATTTCCAAATTCAGTACCTGACTTGTCATTCATGAGTATTTATGGTCAACGTGCTCAAGTACCTGGTGCTATCGTTATTGATGGTATGTACCTTTCAATGGTTATATTTCTGCCTTTTAGTTAGCACAATGCTCTAGTTGTTCTGTTTTGCTGATTCAATCTGCACATTTTAGATAAATTCTAATATCACTGTGTACTACGTGAATACTACATAGAGAAGTGATTTCTTCAAGCTTATTCATCTTTTCTTATTTTTCTCATCAAAAAGGGGGGTCAGGCTATTGCAAATTTGGTTGGAGTAAGTATAGCGCTCCATCAGGAAGATCAGCGACATTCTTGGTGGGCTTTCATTCGAGTTAACAGTTAGTTGTTAATTTGTGAAAATCATTTGCACATTTGAGACCTGTTGTTTTTCGAACTATTTGTTATCTTCCATGTGCTCCACAGTGTCTTACCATATCTCTTCCTGAAAACTTGTCTCATCTACAGGAATTTGGTAACATTGAATCTCCAATGTATTCTAGATTGAGGCACTTCTTTTCAACAATATACACCAGGTTTGTATTCTGTTCATTTTCCGCTGTAATTTTACAGTGCTCCCAGCTGACAACACATTTAGAAGGCTTCGATGATTTTTGAAGGGGTTTGACCACCTAAACCAACATCCATAATTGAGTACTCTAAAAAGGTTTCTGGTTCTCGAACATAAATTTGCTTCTCTTAAAATGCTTTTTAACACCATAATATCTGGACTCTCTACAGGTTATTCTAGACATTATTAATTGATTGTAATATGGATGTTTGGTTGCCAAAGAAGAATCCTGGTCAGCTCAAAATTTAATCTGTACAATGTAAAATGGACATACTCTCTGTATCATTATGTTGCCTTTTGGCACATATCCTGTTGTTCATCATATTAATCATGGCAAGCTTTCCTCTATCTATATTATAAACTACTGGTTTTACCCACTAAGGAGCAAAAGGTAGAAAAGGCTGGATTTATGATGACTTCCAGAGTTTCACTAAAATAACTCTCATCTATTTCAGAATGTTACATATAGCCTTCCTACGAGCAAAAATTAGAAAATATATGAACTTGTCACTGAGACACACTGTCAATGGAAGCACTTAAAAGTAGAAACCTTTCTCCCCTTGACCAATTCCTAAACTTCTGTCTTTTGCATTCTGGACTGTATGCAGGATGCAGGTGAAAACTTCAACACAGCCAATCATTGTCTCCATACCAATTTGCCACTATGAAGGTCAGTTTCTATTTCAGTGTTCTTGAAAACTCCATCAAATTTCTATTCATGCCAACAACTCAATTTGTTTAGAGAATGAATATCATTTTACAATATATGTATATATGTCCATTACTTGGGGCATCAGCTCAGGCAACTCTATTCTCAACATTCTTTTATTTGAGCTAGAGGGTAAGGTGCTAGATAGGTTTGAATTCTATATTTAGTCAATTGAATCTTTAACTGTGAAAAGTGAAACTTAGAGCACAGTAAGATTTTTTCAGTTGCTCTTGGTGCGCTAGCCGGGGCGTGGTTGGGCAGTCAAGGCTCATCACTATGTTTGATCTCTTATTTTTTTCCTAACTTGTCTGTACCTGTCATTTTCAGATACTGAATGTGATAAAGCAGCTAGAAGGCAGTTAAAAGAAGCTATCCATTCTGCATTATTTGACATGAATGTTCCTGCCGTTTGTGCTGTCAACCAGGTAGTACTTATTCATATCCTCTAACTTCTTTTGAATTGTCAGAGGTGGTTGAAGTTTTATATATTAAAAAAAAGGCTCTCAGAACAACTTAATTTAATTTGACTGAGGAAATAAGATAGAAGAAAGCATCTCTGTCATTGTTGGGCGACATTTATCAACAAGACATATATAAAGCAGAATCTGTTCCTTCCTGAAGCAAGTGTAAAATGCCACACTATCTGTTTATGGTCTTCTTTCACAATTACCATGTGCCTTTTCCTTAGACAGACATTCGCCCTACTTTCCGTGTGGCATGTCCTAGTCTCGAAAGAAAAGAGAGAAGTAATCAGTGTAGCCTTTATCTTCAAAAGAGAATTGCCACTTCCAAGAAAGCTTTTTGAATTTTACTAATGGTTTTGTCTGTGCACAGAAGACAATTATGGTTTTATCTACACTCGGAAGAGAGTTAAGTTAAAGGGAAGAGGGAATAAAAGAAGAACTGGACAAGGTTATTGGATTTTTCTTTCGTGGCTTAGCATTGGGCTATTTAGTACTACTACCACCAATTTAATACATACCAGTATAGCCACATCCTAATATAATTGACTACTTTTGCTAATTGCAGTAGTTTCCCATCCCTGAAACTTTTTTAATTATATAAAATGACAGTACTATTTCTTTTATTTTCTCCTTTATGTGACTTTGTTCTGTCAACACCCCCCTCTTCTCGCTTTTCACTTATCATATCTGATACATATTCGACCAACTAATGAGTGAGTGATGCTTTGTATTGTTAATTGCTAAGATTATAAATGGTCAATTAACATGGGGAACAGGGTGCAAAATAGCTGTAGAGATATCCAAATATAACCAATTGCCCATGATGAAAATACCTTATGAAGGAGATGAATGGACTTATTATTGATCAAACAACTCACAGGTTGCGAATTGCACTTTAGAAGGATGAGCGCGACAAAAGAAAAAAATTACTGCTAAGATGGTCATTAAATATTACATTTACCTTATTGTTCTATGGTTATTAGATTTTGAAAGTGGTGAAACATAGACATAACTTACTTTTTGACTGGAAACTGTGTTTTAAGATGATGGACACCTTGGGACGATGGAACTACATTTTAATGTCTATTGGTGCTTGGTGAAGTGTTGTATTTGTTCCGTTGGATATGATTACATTATTTTTTTTGTCTGTCTTATGTTTCATTCTAAGTAGAAAGATTTGCTCAAATGAATTGATTTTCTTATGTTGAGCCCCAATTGCTGTTAACATACTTTGGGATTTTGTCTAGACTATCTTGTTCCATCTTAAAGCTCAATGTTGTAATTTCAGCAAGTATACCAGGATCCTTACACATTACATATTTATCTAAATACGTTAATGCTTCTCTAGTGTGTCTAGCGATTGCTTTTCTTGATATAAAAAGTGTTCCTGCCAATCAGACTCTGATTTTTGACTAATATTTGAATACAGATATAAGTTTATCTCTCTGGCTTGTCCTGCATACTATAAATTTAAGCTGTTAGATAAATAATCTAAAAGCTCGATATTGCTACTGTCATATTTGAATTTGAACATCAGATCTCAATCTGTTATTCTGATGCGTCAGCCTGAAATATATCAAGGGAAAATGTCACGAACTGCTTGGAAAACGTCTGCATATTTCTCTCTAAGATTGTATTACACGTTGCAAAGGTTCTTCCTAATTTCTGGTGTTAATTTGTTATCAATTTCTTAATGGTGTCATAATGTCTTTTTTTCAAATATTGTAGGCAGTTTTAGCTTTATTTGCTGCGAGGAAAGTTTCAGGAATAGTAGTCAACATTGGGTTTCACCAAACATCTATTGTTCCAAGTAAGACTTTTCCTCATGTACCACACCTATTTGATTCAGTCCGTTGACTTTATTATAAACTTGTCGTGGTAGAACTCTAAATTTTGTTAAAATTCTTTGAACTGTGACAATATTTTTGTTTTCAAAGTCGTTATAGGATATTTCAGGAAGAAAATTTGTATTCTCCACTTCTTTATTTTTTCTGATGATTTAAATAATATTCTTCGTGATTGACTTACAGGTATGTTGTATCATGTATGCTTTTATGTCACTTATGGTTGCAGTTTGCTCACATTGTTTCAATAGTTTAAGTGTAGCCATTTTTTTTGTCTTTTGCAGTTCTTCATGGTAAAGTCATGCACCAGGTGGGTGTAGAAGTTGTGGGAATTGGAGCATTGAAGCTTACAGGATTCCTTAAGGAGCAGATGCAACAGAAGAACATTTATTTTGGGTCACTTTACACTGTGCGAGCACTAAAAGAGGTATTCAGCTTTCTGGTCGTTAAACAAATAGGGTGGGAAGGGAGGTTGTTTGACCTAGACATGCACAATTGTACTGTTTCTGCCTTGCAAGTCAACAGTTCCTGAATCAAATCAGATGTGTCTTGGTAGAATTTCTGGTACTGGAAATCATTTCGAATTGTATAAATTTTTGAACTGGTATGTCCTCTAAATGCCACATCTAGATACTAATCTTGTGAAGTGCTTGTTCTTTTAGTAATACATTTTCACCTGTTGATTGGTAGCTGGCAGCACTGCTACATATGGACGGACTAGCAGTTGATAACCTCAATAAACCATGTTAAATGCATAACTTAGTTGTGTGACTTTCTTCTTTACTGCATATGGTCGAATTACAATAATCAATGTAAGGTTTGTCAAGTCATCCAAGTTTAAGCTTTTCAAAACATCATGAACGTGATTACAATTTGAAGATTCAAGAGTTGCTGCTTCACTTTCACTTTTTCTTCACTGTATTTTGTTTATCCAAAAGTTGAATAAACAAGCTACTAGTGTACAAGTAACTTTGTTCCTTTTAGCTTAATAACACAAACCATTGTTAGATTCTGTTATTATTGACCTTTGATCAAACATAGACTTGACAAGACTAGCTGCATGAGAGTTAGATTTTTATTTTTTTTATTTCTTAATGATTTTTTTCAGGTATATTTTCTGAGATATGTTTGGTTGGTATTGCAGAACCTTTGTTATGTCGCACTCGATTATGAAGCTGAGATATCCAAAGATACCAAAGCTTCTTTCCAGATTGCGTCCGAAGGTTGGTTTACGCTTTCAGAAGAGCGCTTTAAAACAGGAGAGATTCTGTTCCAGCCTCGAATTGCAGGAATGTACGTCCATGCTGTCTTATTCTGGGAACTTTAGTAAGAAACTAAGAATTATTGAACAACTCCCCTTTACAATTACTTCCCTTAGGTGTAATGTTAAAGACGATAAGGTGGTCGTTAGGGCAGGCTGATAGCCTTCTAGTAAAAATAATGCAAGACTGCCACTCCTTATTGGAATCGCGTCCTTTAAAAGATTGGAGTTGATCTGCATGTGATAGTGCAGGTGAACTATGTAGTCAAGTGGCACCCTATTATATTCGGGTCTTTCTTTAAACTTATTTTCTTAAATGTGAACGTTCAACGGAGAGAGATATTTTTAGTCTTGGCGGGTGGAGGCAGGGTGTTAAATTGGGAAGAGTACTTATGCTAAATGATTCTGGATATGGTATTATCATTTTGAGGCTACACTGTACTGAGGTTAACTGATGATGTCAATTTCTTCACTCATATTGTTGAGAAAAAGTGGTGGTTTGTGGATGTAAATGGTGAAACACAATTCATCCCCCCCCCCCCCCCCCCCTCTCTCTCTCTCCCAGTTGCCCCCAAAAGAACAAGGATCTGTGGTATGGAAAATTAGTAGATCTTGTGGTCTTGTTTCAGGCGTGCTATGGGTTTGCAGAGTGCTGTGGCACTGTGCATGGAGCACTGCCAGGATGCTGAATTAATGGCTGACGATAGCTGGTACAAAACAGTAGTTTTGGCTGGGGGAAGTGCATGTTTGCCTGGATTAGCAGGTGAATTGCAACTTTTGCTCCTTTTTCCCTAGAAATGTATCTGATGGAATCATGTGTTTATCCTTTTTGTTATACCTAATTAAAAAAACAGCGAAGCTTTAACCGAAGAAGTAAAGAAGAAATCCAATCTTCAAGGAAACAACTGATGTTCCTTCTAAACTTTTATTGCAGAAAGATTAGAGAAGGATGTGTGTGGAATTCTTCCCCCACACATGAGCAATGGAATCAGAGTACTTCCTCCACCATATGGCGTAGATTCTGCATGGTTTGGGGCTAAACTGATCGGCAATGTAAGCTACCATAAAATCTTTCTGAACATAATTTGACACGGTAGTTTCACTCATGCTAATCAACAAACTTGACTTTGACACAATGTCTTGAATTGAAAAATTAGTTAATTTCTTAATTCAGGTGGAAATCTTATCCAAATGCATTTGTCATTAGAAAATTGCAATTTAAATGTGGAAGTCACTCTACCTGCTTGAGTCAAGATGTAAAATTCTTTCGCTTTTCTCTTGGTTAAGTTGTTTTTAAAAATATTAAAAAAAATTCCATACTTTTCATCTGGCTATGATCTCTTCTTTTAAGGGGAGTTGGTGTAGAAGAAAATGTGTACTTGTAGCCAGTACTTGATCATGAAATAAATTGTTCTTGCCGTCATCAAACTAACTTTTATTATGTACTTGATTATGATACAAATTACATGTTCTGTTTACTACAGTTGAGCACCTTCCCCACTTCCTGGTGTGTGATGAAAAAGCAATTTCGGAATAGGTCAAGACGCAAGTTTATATGGTGAATGTGAGCGGCACTACAGGTGGTATGCTAAAGATTAAGAACTTTGATGCGCCTCATGGTTGAAGATCAACTACTATATCGTCTCATTGTTAAATACAAATATAAGGCTATCTGTACATCATTTATACAGACTAAAGCAATGTCGTTCAGTTGTGCTAATGGAACTGCTAAGCAAATGATGTACAAAACTTAGATGGTTGAGGTAGCTCTAAATGGAGTGAGAATATCTGTAAGCCGGACATGAAGACTATAATAAAGGAGCACCTTTTTCAAAGATATGTATTGATACAATTGCTTGTCTTTGGTTAGACACTTGCAGAACTGGCTTGGATTTTCAGATGCTTCATTTCTTGGTGGAATTAATGATGTCGTGGACAAATTAATGAGGAAATCTTGTTGGTATCACTGAAGTTTTTTTAAAAAGTCGCTACGTTTATACAAGATTTCCCTTACAGTAAGGTTGTGATACTATTGAGCTGTTGCCCCCATCTACTGCACGGAGTAGATCCATGCAACTGCAACTATGTTCTCAACCCACGTGTCGCAATCATGTGGTCCTTTTAATATTTCTGCAGGTACTGCATTTACGTTCTGCTGCACAGCACACATACATCTTGCTTTATTCTGTTTAAAGGATGCCCTTCTCCTTCATCATGGTTCTGTGGCCGGTTAGCAGCTGTGGAAGAGTGTCGCATGTCATAATCAGCAGCTATCTTTTCCTTCAGCTACGTTTTCCTATATTGATGTAATAAGCGAGCTGGCAATATTTGTGACTGCACTGGATTTATTCTTTTTGTTCTGCTGAAATTAAACCTGATAGATTGTGTCTTTATAGGCCCTATAGTCTTATCCAGTAACACATTTTATTTCCTACAGAATGTTTTCCAAGTGTTGTGAATCTCACAATCTTAACAGAAGTCTAACCATCAAATGACTTCACCAGCTTTATTGATCTACTAATCCTCCTAATGCCTCGTAGATATCACGGGACCTGTTATTCGCGATATCACTGACCATGAACTCGTGAACCACCCCATCCACCTGAATATTGCTCAAGCCGCATCTAGCTACCAAATCTTCATCCTTGACCAACTTTCTAATCTCGTACCCTTCTCCATTATTAGCAAATAGAGATGCTGCTAGTTTATATCGATCAAGTGAAGGTTCCAAATTGATTAGCCGCTTGAATAAGTACCTCCCCCTCTCAACATCATTATGGATTCTACAAGCATTAAGCAATGCGCCCAATACAATCGAGTTAGGTTCTTCCGGCATCGATAAAATGAGTTGTTCTGCTTCTGCAAGCCTCCCAGCACGGCCAAGAAGATCCACCATGCATCCAAAATGCTCAATGGATGGTCTAATTCCGAACTGATGCACCATTTGGTCGAAGTAGCGACATCCCTGTCCGACTTGCCCTGCATGAGAACAGGCAGAGAGGATAGCCACAAAGATGACTCCATTTGGCTTAACTCCGGACTCAATCATCTCATCAAATAATTGAAAGCATTTCTTGGCTTGCCCATGTGTTGCAAAACCTGAAATGATCACTCCCCAAGTTACAACATCTCTCTGAGGCATATTCTTAAACAACTGATAACTAAACTCAATGCACCCACACTTGGCATACATGTCAACTAAAGCAGTACCAAGATTGACACTCATTACAATTTCTCTCTTGTTTATGATATATGTGTGTATCCATCTTCCCTGATCCAAAGCTCCCAACTCTCCACAGGCTGATAGAGTGCACACAAGTGAAGATTCATTCAGTGGAACTCTATAACTCATCATTTTCTGAAAGGTGACAAGTGCAACGTCGTGCATACCATTTTTAGTGTACCCTGATAACATTGCACTCCATGTTGCAGTATCCTTATTTTCCATTGTATCAAAGATTTCTTTAGCCTTTTCCACAAGGCCCTCATTCATATAACCGGTAATCATGGAGTTAAGGGGACAAATGTCATTATTATCCTTATAATATTCATCAAGAACTTGTCTTGCAGATTCCATACTTCCAGCATAGGAATACATAGAAATTAGAGAGCTACAAACGTGGGTATTTGGTCCTATGCCAGTCTTGATAATTTGTGCATGTACTTGTTTACCTTGAAGAATAGCTTTCAAATGAGAACATGCTTTGAGAACAAAAGTATAGGTATGGCTATCTGGTACAAGACCCTCTGATAATAATTGTTCATACAACAAAAGTGACCCCTTAGGTCGCTTGCTAAGAATCAGACCTCTGATCATAACATTATAAGCAAAGGTATCAGGTGATTGAATTGATGATTTAAAGAGTAAGAATGCATCATCAGTTTCAGACACTCCAACATAGGATTCTAATAGCCTTGCTGCATTTGGAGGGCGAAGAATCAATCCTGAAATAATCAGTTGGCTATGTAATTGTTTGACTTCCTTGTTTTGGCGACACATCTGGAGCAACAAAACACTGCTTGGGATTTTATTACCTCTTCCATTTTGCAATTCTAAAATATTTACGGGGCCGCTTAGGGAAGCAGCAGCCATTTATTGTAAACTCCGCTTTGTGTTTGATGCTCCTAGGATTGGCTTATATGTTCCAATCTTGTATCCTCAGCCATAGAAACCTTATCCAAACAAACAACATGATAGCATATGTGAATACATATCAACCATGTTTTGTCTACAACAAATAACAATTAATCCCCAAATTTGGAAAGAAAAAATAGGAATTCCAATACTTAAAAAGACCACGGTGCATTTATTTTAGTCTTAATTTTCTGTTTTCTTGCCTTGCACGTGTATTACTATGGTGATTTTCTGTGTTATTAACATATAAATGAAAGAAATAATTTAAAAAAATAGATAAATATGAAAATGGCAAGAAGTAGTGGAAGAGATGCAACTTCATTAATATGAGTATTTATTATAGAATGTTTTCCGTTTCTCTACATTAGTATAATAAAGTTTTGGTCTAAATTTGATGAAGGAAGAACTTATTTTTTTAAGGGTAATAATGTCACTTAATTTTATAGGGATATTTTAGTCTTTCAACTTCACACTTATAATATAGTATGATATGATGATGATGATTTGCGAACCAAAAGTAGAAGAATTTGAACTTGGCATTGTGAGCTTGTGATTTACTACCAAGTAAGGATGTTAGTAGGGATTCAGATGCTCTTTTATCCAAGTAAATGTCATCATGCTGGGCAAACTGCAGATATGTCCAACTTCTTACTTGCAATATTGTTAACGTTTTATCGTAATAACAAGTACTGCAACAGAGAGATTGTCTTCCCAACAGAGGCGGAATCAGAATTTGTAGTTTATGAATTCTGAACTTGTTACTGAGTCCATAGCTCGTTTTGTTACTGAATCCATAGCTCGTTTTGCTACTGAGTTTGCAATTAAACAATTATACATATTTAATGAATATTCTAATATAAATTGATGGTCTAAGTAAAAATTACTGGGTTCGTCCTAACCCGTCAACCATGCTCTCCTTTCGGCCCTGTCCCCCGGCCTGTCGGAATTTGAACAAGAAAAGGAAAAAAGAAAAAAAAGGGAGAGTTAAGAATGCCCATATGAAAATACAACAAAATGAAATAATCTTTAACAACACCCCTGGAGAGTCATTTTGAATACACAGTATCAGCAATTAACTGCTGTTGAGATGAACCTTTAAATGAATTTCTTTTTTATCGTTAATCAGTGGTACCATGGCACGTGGTAGAAGATCCAGAGTTCAAACAATATTTGACACAAAAAGAATACAGAAACTACACCAAAATCTTTAGGGATCTTCAGAGAAGCAACAATAACAAGCCCATAAGAGTTGTTGCAATCATCAGCATTGGCGATAGTCTACAGCTCATGTGACTATTATTAGCATTGGCAGATTCTGAAGGTGCTAATTCAGGGCATTCTAGCCCATTTTTGTCACCTTTGCACTCGCTGGCGAAAAGACCAGGTGGGTACTTCCCGTGGAGATTAATGTAACTGAACATGGTTGAGGCACAATCATTTGACAAATCATTCAAATAGTCTGAAAATGGACAGCCGAACTGCACAAGGGCAGCACAACATTGTTTGGCTGGGTATTGCGGTCCTCTGCATTGGCTAGTGATGACTGTGTAGTTCTGAAACTCGAAGCTAATAGGACAAGCTGCATAAAACATCAAAGCAAATCATTCTTCAGCAAGTCTTAAGAGGCGCCTTTCAAGCTCTTGAGATAAAAATTTTAAGCAAAGAGATTGTCAGAGAGTTACAAACATGCAAAATTCTGCATCTAACAACAGCCAATAACTAGACAAGTTATCAAGCAACCAGCGGCATCAACTTCTAGGTTAACAGAAGTTTAGCACTTCTCCCTTTAAGGTACAACAATGTTTCCACCACTGGAAAGCATGATCATATCGCTTTTAAGTCAGCAACGGGATAAGTGACACCCGCGACAACATATTACATACGAATTGTGGGAAGTCAGGAGAACTTGAGGCACTGAACCTTCATAATCTAGTTGCTCGCAAGAATCATGTTTCGTATCCAGAGGAATCAGGATAATCTACCATGTCACAGTTGTAGTTCATTCTTAAAAGTTAATATACTTTTTCCCATTTCCCCACTTATGACCTAAAAATATGCAGTAGCACCTTACACATTATATCACCTTATCAATGAGCTGTCTTTACTCATTTTAACCCCAAATAACAGGCAGTCCTAGATGATATTTCAACCACCTGGAAACACACCGAAGTTGCAATACTCAAAAATCTACTTCACTTTCCGACCATCTGGCAAATGGATGATTAAAGCGTACAAGAAGATCCACAGCCCACAAAACAGCGTATCATCGAACACAAACGTTAATCCTTAATGGTTAATCCGAATCTGAGTATCATAAACAGACTCCCTTGGCAAACTGAGAAGCACAAATTGGAAAAACATCTCTATCAAATGATGTGGTGCTATGCAAAACTCCATTGTGCGAGAATACATGAGAGATTGGAGCACATCCTACTACCTATTGACCTTTGAACAGAACATCTAAAAGGACTTTTAGCAGAACTATCACATGATATTTATTAACTAGAAATTAAAAGTCAGAAGTTTCTTAAATTGAAGATTCACAATCCTAAAAAGTTTGGCTTGGCCCTTATATTTGCAATAACCTGAACAACTCTAAAAGAAAAACAACAACAATTGCAAGTTTTTTATAAAATTTCTTTCCTATTATAGAAGGCATTCAAGAATGTTTAAAACAAAACTTTACTAAAAGAGTACAACCAAGACAAATCAGCACCAGAAAAGAGAAGGAAAAAAAACGGCATAACCAAGAAAATAAAGAACCTTGTCCGTTATCAACTGCAAAGGAATTCTTTCCCTCAAAACCAAAGGGAAAATGACAAACCCGAATCCCAAAAAAAAACAGAAACTAAGCTGAAATATGAGAATACCCAAAAGCTATTTCTGTAAATTTATTATCAACAATAATCATACTTGAAGAATAAAACTCAGTTAACAGATCTTTGGTCAAACTAATTGAGATGGTACAAAATTTAACCAATGAGGTGTGTAAATCTAAAATTTTAGCTCCTAATGATGATGATTATCAACTAAATCTTGGCGCAATTAAAAAAAAGAGCTTACGTTTCTTGGCCTGAAGTAGATTCCTCCCAGTTGAAGCTTCATTAACAAAAATCCCATTTGATAGAGAAGCTGAAGCTGAAAAACCAGCTAAAAAGGAAAAAGAAAAGAGTAGAATAATACAGTGCCTCCACTCCATGGTCGTAATATGAGCTTTTGATTCTGATCTAATAAAACCAATCAATATGCTAAAATTAAAAGGGAAAGATCAAAAAACCAGAAAGATACGATCTTTGAGAGAGAGAAAGAAAGAACAAATGTTATGTATGTTCTAGCCAGCTAATTGTGTACATTTCATAGTGGATACGTATATTATTTTTTAAAATAGAAACATAATTTGGGTTTAACAGCGAATTATTAAATATATATCATGAAATCAAAATGAAAAAAGAGGGAGTGGGTAGAGCATCTACAGCTAGCACCGTTCGACGCGGAAACTAAATGAACGCGTTATCTTTTTCTTTTTCTTTTTTATCACATTTTCCATTTTCATATTAAACTAAACTAAGATGAAACTATTTTGTCTTCTGAATATGCTATTTTATAAACAGAAAAGGGTCAGCTTTACCCTCAACTATTATATTTGGTCTAATAATGGCCCCCATCCACCTATTGGGCCAAATATACCCTTTTGTTAAGGTTTTTTGGCTTACACATGCCCTTTAAGTTAACAGCCCACTTCAACTTTTAAATCAAAATTATTTTAATGACGTGGCATAATATTATTGGTTGTTTTAAAACCCACCCCAAATATGTCCAACCCACCCACCCATTTGAGATGGACCCGACCCAGCATATAGATTACCTACTAAAACACTATAACCCATACGACAGAAGCTCCCCAAACGACTGACCCACAAAAACTACCCCAAATGTAAATCGTTTTGGTTTATAATTATTGTTGGCCTTCTATAGTTGGGTCCGTGAAAAGTCAATGTGGCTGAATAGCAAGATGATGCAGTAGCTGTCGATGTTGTTTTATTTGCTGTTGGTTGTAATTTTGTTGCTGGTCACGAACTACTGTTTCTTAGCTCAATGGCAAGAAGATGCAGCAGCTGTCGATGTTGTTTTAACTTGGCTGTTTATAATTTGTTGCCGGTGACATACTACTGTTTAAAAAGGAAAATGTTGTGATGGACGGTAAAACGAGGGCTCTCAAAGCAAATGCTGGTCATTGAAACCAAGCATGATTCTACTGTTTCAACCAAAACGGAAAAAGAAAAACAAACGAACTGCTTGTTCCTCGTCACCTTGATGCTAATAGAATTGTACTTAGCATTGAAAGTGTAATTTTAAAAAATAAATTAGTGGAATTCCATTTACAGTTACATGAACAGAACAATAAATTTGGATAGTACTGAGGAAGAAAGTTTTGAAGTTATAAAAGATCCTCTTCACTTCAATAAAGATTCTATATATACCAACTTATGATTCCACATTGTTGATGATTTTTCCTGAAAATAGAGACAAGAATGCAATGTTGGACAGTCGTTTGGGGAGCTTCTGGGAGCTTCAGTCGTATGGGTTATAGTGTTTTAGTAGGTAATCTATATGCTGGGTCGGGTCCATCTCAAATGGGTGCGTGGGTTGGACATATTTGGGGTGGGTTTTAAAACAACCAATAATATTATGCCACGTCATTAAAAATAATTTTGATTTAAAAGCTGAAGTGGGTTGTTAACTTAAAGGGCATGNAACAGTTGAGGGACCGTTTTATAAATGATGATAATATTAAGATGAAATATACATTTGTTTTAATGGTATTTCTGTACTAGAATCCTGATTTTACCATATTCAGAAGTGTTGGATTACATGCATTTTAATTTTTAAGGAGTATGTGAGTTTAGTTAATGCGTATAAGTTTACTTTTCACGAATCTAATAATAACCCCATTAGGAGTGAAATAGGTTGAGTTAGTTCAGATTTTGCAATTACCAAACAAATTCAATTGTGTAAGATTATTAAATTTAAAGACCAAATCAAACCAACAAAAGTCGTATTTATTTTAATTTCAATTTTTCTCAGAATTTTTGGATTTTTGGGTTTTTTTTCTTTAAAGTCTTCATAATATAAAACATAGAATTTGTGCTCCAAATCTTTCTAACACCAATAATTCCTCAACAATACATCGGATTTTAACCGGAAAAGGGTCAAAACTGCCCCTAAACTATTGGAGTTGGTACAATAATGCCCTCCGTCCACCTATTTTAAAAAAAACTTGCCCACACCGTTATCTTTTCGGCTCGAGAATGCCCTTACGACTGACGACCATGTTAGATAAAAAAAATTTAATTAATTTCCACATGTCATAACGAAAAAAGGTCAAAACTGCCCCTAGACTATTGGAGTTGGTACAATAATACCCCCCATCTCAAAAAATCTCTCCCCCCCCCCGTCACTCTCCCCCGCCTCTAGCGTGTGTGCATTCATATTTTTCTTGTTCTTCTCATCCTTTTTTTGACCTTGCACTCTATTTGAATAATTACTACAAACATCATTAAAGTTTTATTTTCAGACAACCAAAATTTTTTGTCACCAATACTTTACGTCAAACAACTTTCAAAGACCCTGTTAGGCAAAAAAAAATAATTAATTTTCATGTGTCAACGCCCCATTGGCCTAACTTATGACTCACCTAAATTAAAATAAACTCACCCATATTCTAAGACCCTTTTCCTCCGTTTGTTTCTCCTCTTTCTTTTAAAAATTATTCCACCAACTAGAACTCTCATACACCCATACATTTTTTTACCTAAGCAAACAAAACTCTCTCGTATAGTCAATCATCTTCCTCTTCCTATTTCTTTGTATATTAAATGTACACAACAATACTCCTATTTTTTTCCATCACAGAAATATCATTCATCATCAATTTTTCTTACTACACTTTACTGCTTCATACAATAAGCTCAATCAAGTGTTTATTACAGTCACATTCACCAATAAGTCGTATTCTCTCATATTCTCAGGCATATGATCTCAAATATTTCTCTTGATTTAACCGTCTCTTTTTTAAATTGGCGGTGTTGATATAACCTGAAGAGCATCCTCGTACAATAGCTTAATATATGGACATGGTCGGATGTTCAGACTATGGTGAGCCAATGAAGAAGAAAAAGATAGAGGTCCGAGCAGAGACCAAATAAATCATTGGAATAATCAAAACTGGATGCAGAGTTATCAGGAAATATACAACAAAAAATATTGCAAATGATCAATGATCATTACTATTGGCAGAAAAATAACTTATTAAACCATAAAATCTTACAATGAAGCATTAATTTCAAAGAGTACCTGATTTCACTCAGAAAGTTGATTTAATAAAAAATGTTAATTTAAAAATTAAATTAAGGCCGAAAAATCTGAGATGGAAAGGGAGATCTGTGGGTGTTGAAGGGTGAAAATCTAAGACGGAGTAGGCTAATAAGTGGATATGGGGTGAGGTTTTATTTAAGGCAATAGGAAATTAACACATAATAAATAATAAATTTTTTTCTTAATCAAAATAGGGCTGTTAGTTTTTAGGGTATGAGTGGGCCGAAAAGTTGACGTTAGGGGCATGAATGGGCCAGATTTATAACGGTGAGGGCAATTTTTACAAAATAGGTGGACGGATGGTATTTTTAAACTTAAGCGAATAGTCTAGGGGCAGTTTTGGCCCTTTTCCGGATTTTAACATGGAATTTTTACATTCCTATGCCATATAGTAAACTATATTACCCTCCATGCTTAACTTTTAATATAATTACCTTCTATATACCTAATTACCATTTATGTACCATTTTAGGATTTTAATGGTATTAATTAGTCTCCTAATTTTATTCAACCGTATATTTCTACTCCCCCAAGTTTCTCTCTCCAAATCCCCACGATTTCCTCTTCAAACACCCACGATTTTCTCTTCTAAAACCAGCGAAAATCTGTAACCCCTCCACCATTGACAACCATTAAAAAGTTTTGAAGCTTTGAATTCGAATTTGGGTTTTCAAAAGACATTGTTTGTTTGGATTGGATGTTGTTGCAAAGAATTGAGAATTCTCTCTACGTCTCTCTCTATCTCGCAATCCCAAATTTCAGTAATAGAGAAAAGGAAAAGAGAGCAGCAATTCCACCATTGACAGCCATTAAAAAGCTTTGAAGCTTTGAATTCAAATTTGGATTTTCAAAAATCATTATTTATTTGGATTGGGTGTTGTTGTAAATAATTGAGAATATGGTTTGGAGTTTATATCTCAATTTTGAGGAGTTTTGGTGAAGATTAGACTTGGTTTTTGCTGAATTTCAGATTGAAACTCGAAGAAGAAGAAGACGATATGACATACATTATGCTGCAGTAATTGTAGATAAATTGTAGNAATTGTAGAAAAATTGTAGACTGTTGTTTATTTATTTTTATGCTTTGTGCTTTTGTGTTAAAAGTTTTGATGGGAGCTTGTTATTCCACTTCGTCTGTTTTGGAGCTAACTTGTGCAGAGGAGAAGATGTTTTTTAAGTTATATATATTACTATACCTTTAAATTCAAGAAAGTATGGTTGTATTGTATTTAAAGAGGCGTGGATTTGTAGAATAGGTTGAATGTGAGGAATGAGTCAAATAAGACTCACAATGGCTTGTTTTCTACATTTAATCTACAACAAAACTACATATCATTTGAAAATTAATATGAAAATACAAAATTTCAATGTTTCTACAAATTATCTACAAAATTTCTACAAACTGTTCATAACAGAATTTATCTTATTTTCATGCATGTTCGTCTGGAACACTAAAGTTACTTGATATGCCAACATCTGCCGTTATAGAGGAATACAACTTATCTACAATTTTCTACAACTTTCACACATTATTTCCACCCAGTGAAATACAACTACAATAACATAAAACTTACATACAAATTTTATACAATATGTCTTTTGTATATTTTGTATCTGATTTATACATAGTAAAAATAATTTTCATACAACTAATTATATATTATACAACTTATCTACAAATTATCTACAATTTTCGTACATTATTTCTACTAAGTTATATACAACTACAATATAATACCACTTAAATATAATTTTTATACAATGTTGTTCAACTTTCATACAATAGTTAAATGAATAAAAGAAAAATAAATAAACAACAGAATACAATTTTTCTACAATTTATCTACAATTTCTGCAATATAATGTATGTCATGTCTTCTTCTTCTTCTTCGAGTTTCAGTCCGAAATTCAGCCAAAACCAAGTCTAATCTTCACCAAAACCCCTCAAAATTGAGATATAAACTCCAAACCATATTTCAATTATTTGCAACAACACTCAATCCAAACAAATAATGATTTTTGAAAACCCAAATTTGAATTCAAAGCTTCAAAGCTTTTTAATGGCTGTCAATGGTGGAATTGCTGCTCTCTTTTCCTTTGCTTTGTATTACTGAAATTGACATAATTGCGTTTGATGTAGAAGAAATGTAGAAGATTTAGTCGTTTTTGATTTGTGAAATCAGAAAAAAGTTTGAAACACAGTGTATCGAAAAAGCAGAGACGCTAAATTTGAAACGAAACTGACAAGGAAGATTAATGTGCATGATTTAGGTTGTGGAAGATCTAGAAGAATATTTAATCCCGCAATTTTAGCGTGCCTAAATAAGGAAGCCTACAACTACAACGATTCCTTATTTAACGAATTGTTTATATTTTATAAAAATACTATTAGCATGAAGGGTAATATGCAAACTATGAACATATTTGGTAATATAATTCCTATACGGTATAGGAAGAAAAAATTTCCCTTTTTAACATTGTCCTCTCTCCTGTTTTCCTTTGGCTTTTACTAGATCTCAAACCCAATTGTCTATGCGAGTAACAGAGGGTAACTTTTATGAATATACAATATAAAATAAGAAATATATCTATATTATCATATTATTTGAAATATAATTATTTATAATGAGTAAACTTATTATTGGAAAGTAAAGAAAATCGTCTGCTGCTACAATATGTTGATTACACCGAGTTACCTCCTATAGCAAAATTATATTCTATGGCTACCTTTTGATTTTTTATATTCAAATATCTATTTATGATCATCTCCTATCCTTAAGTCATAAAATAAGCTTTGTATTATTTTTCTCTCTCATATCCTCTCAAATTTCTCCTATCATCTACCCCATATCCATTTCCCCTCTCTCTCTCTACTTCCCGATGTCTTCTCCTCCGCGGACGCTGGAGCAATTGCCACCGTCATCGTTTCGACCAAAAAGGCCAGCTAGTTCCAATAGGGAGGAGTCCTAGAACTGATGTACTTCTCAAGGCAGAGAAAGTAGCGCTGGACTTTGATGGTTGTGTAGTTAGATTGGCCGGCCTTTATTCATTGATACCGCCGCCCACAGCCTCCCAATCTCATTTTCTGGCGCAACATATCGGATCAATAAAAACCTCTGTTATTTCGCCGGTAATTATGTGCTAATCGTCGACAACCGAAGGCAACGGTGACGGCGAGCGGGGACTGGATACTGATGCTGCTTCAACGAGATGACATTAGAGTTGTTTTTAGACAAAGACGACGGAGTTGGGCTGAGCAACTTGAATTTTCTGTTAATATATTTCAATGTATTTCAATATATCTCGTTGTATTTCATTGTATTATTGTCTTTTTTTTTTCATTATATTTCAATGAATCTCGTTGTATTCTACGTATTTCATTGTCTTTTTCATTGTATTTCAATGTGTCCCGCTGTATTCTATGTATTTCATTGTATTCACCGTCTCGCAATATTCCATGAATGCATTCATATGTTTTTTTTAATTAATATAATTTATGTATTCAGATGTATTATATAATTTCTCTGAAGATTGCTATGTTTTTGGGGTGTTTTTCGGTTGAGAATCTTTTTTATAACTGGAAATACAAAATTTGTGTGTTATAATTGAGTTTGTTGAGTTATATTAGGAGTCTATTATGTTAATTGATTCACTTTCATGAATACAGTAGCTTAAATACATCGAATACACTCTAAAAAATCTGAAAACATAACTATAGGAAGTAATATAGTAAATGGTAGCTACAACTAGCTAATAACCACTAAAACATAGTGGTTTCTAAAAGTTTCTCAAAGTAAAAGGTATTTACAAGGGAATGGGACTTCATGGTACGATGTTGAAATTAAGAAAGTGTTATTTATGTGTAAAAGAAAAATCATTTACACGTAAAAGTAAATCTCTCGCGTGTAAAAAAAAATTATAAAACTACAAATACGTTTGTAAAGGCTCACAAAACTATTTGACCTGGGTATTTACATTATCACAACAACAACAATATAAGTGCATAATCGAAAAGGAAAATAGTGATTTGACTTTTCATTGCCCGAAAGGCAACAATTGAGTAACAACGTGTTGGCCTCTTACCTCGACTAATTAGCACCCAATTAATTTTCTCTGAGCTGTGAAAGTTGAACTGAAGTAGAAGAGAAGCAAAACCAACAGACATCCACTTGAAGCTTTCGCCAAATTATGGCTGTCGTTTTCTACAAAGTCTCGTCTTTAACTCCAAATCCAACAACATTCGACCAATTCTTAAACTTTCGTTCACACACGTTTTTTCCTTGTAGAAGTTAGAATTTGAGTGACCAGCAAAATGATGCTGATGCTTCACCATTCTTGTCGTCCCAAATTCAACAAACTAAAATGATTTTTACATAGTACAATTAAACATATTCTTTTATCATTTTGATCAACAGGGATCTTATCTACCTTTATTGTCTAATGCCGCATAACTTAACATGTGATAATCTTACCGGTCCAACTAGGGGCGGATTTATAGCATAATATATGGAGCATGCGAACCCATGATCTCCCCCCCAAACTAGGTATTTTATATACATGTTTTCTAAAATTTATCTAATACTATATGCAAGCTCGCATGATCAATTCTCACTTAGTACTTTCTTTTTTCTCCTTTCTTTAGTGGTGCACCCATGTTATAAAAATCCTAGAACCGCATCTGAGTCCCAAGTCAGTTGAATCGATCCTTGATACGGTAAAAGTAACAAACTAAATGAGGAGGAGGAATACAATTAAGATCCTCTAAATCCTCAAGAGACTTTCTTCTGAGCTTTTCCTTTAGGACGTTTCAATACAGTATATTTAACATCTTGCAGTACCATGACTGCAAGTTCTGTAAAGGACATTGTACAAGGAAAAAAAAAGAAGGAAAACTTTGTCACTACGACTGGAACGTATAAGCTGACATCTTCTTTTGTAGCGTAGTTAGCAGTTAAAAACTCTCGTCGCATTGTTAATTACTCTGAACCTCCAACCTTCCAATATTCAACACAAAAACCTCCGCCTCTGCAACAAAACACCCCAGATCTCAAACTTGGTACATGAAGAACTAATTGAAACCTTATACTTTCGGAAAGAAAGCAAGACAGCACTAGTTACAAGAGCACAGAAAATAAGCTAATTATGCAGAAATATGGAAGGGGAGCCTCGGAGCAACGATAAAATTACCTCCATGTGACCTATAGATCACAGGTTCGAATTGTGGAAGCAGCATTAGGGTAGGATGTCAACATCACACCCCTTAGGGTGCGGCCCTTTCCCGGATCCTGTGTGTACGTGGGATGCCTTGTGCACCGGGCTGCCCCTTTTTTTAATGCAGAAATATGGATACCATAGTCATATTTGATACAGTTCACACGTTTTGTTAAGACATTGAAAATAAGTCATGTTGATGTCTCTTCAGAAAGATATATGATTGTACAAAATAAAAGATTCAAGAGTAATAATTCATATCTAGCAAGTAGCAAGAGATCAAGAGTCTCTCACACATAAGATTATATGCTCTTCGGCTTGTATAAACTCATCATTTTTATCACAATCTCAGTGGTGGATCAATAGAGATTATCAGATGAACTCCATAAAATGCCCTTTTATCAGACCTTTAACACCCTCCTCTCACCCGCCTTTTTCCTCTTGTCCCATTCCACCATGATGGCAATGCCACCAGCAGAAGACACTCTTGGAAGTCTAACTGCCCATCTACTTCCCAGGCCTTCGCAGTAAGGACATTAAAGCATGAAAATGAACAACCTTAACAGTAAGAAGCAGACAGCGTGAATTGCCTTCATTTTAGCTTTTCAATCGAATCACAAGGCAACAGTCTCCCACCCCCACTCCCCGGTCCTTTCACAAAACATGGGAAGAAAAATAAAACAAAATAGCAGATAGATGCAAACATTATCACATGACAGGATAATACATCACCTAAGCAAGTATATATATACTGATTGGCTGTCTATCTGACCAAATAATAATGACAAACGAGATGCTTAATATGTTAAGTGATGCTTACATGAAATCTCGACTCTTTTAGGTTCTCCAATAACTCTGCAATTTCAAGTTGCTTCAACACTGTAGCATGCAATACCTGTTGACAGTGAAACATAATAAGAGGACACTCCAGGCTCAAAGTTCTACACATCTCACTGATGAACCTTACCCTTTTTGTTTTATCTAGGTCAACCTCAACAGACTTGATCCTGTCCATTGATTGCAGAAGCATTTGGTCCTTCTCTGCTGGGATCTCAGCGGGCTTTTTGTTTATTTCTTCCAATAAATTTTCCAATCTATTAAGACGCTGCATGCATGGATGGGCCTCCCTTACTTTTAGAACTGCTTCATCATTAACAGACAAACTGGTCCCGTGCCTTTCTTCCAATGCATTAGTCGGGAAAACATTTGTCTGTTTCCTCCAGTACTCAAAGGGCAGACTACGAATAAATGTACAGAGTTTGAGTATGAAAGGAATCAGTTTCCTTTCCAAACAACGGAAACAACTGCTCAAAATCTTCTCTTGGATTCTTTCACACCAACGAATTGCCCAGATACCTAAAAAGCACATGAATACTGGACATGAATCCCACAATATACGAATTTACCAATTTAGCATGAGTCTCAGATTGGAAGAACTCAAAACTCAGTTGACTTGAATGCATAGAGTGTACAATATATGTAGCTAAACACGTCATTGCAGAATATGTGCACAAATGATGAAAACGAGCAGCAAAAGATGGATAAAATATAGGCTTAGTGCAGTCTTCAATAAGGTAAACCTACCAGGTGGATATAAGGGTGGATATAAAGTGGCTGAAAATGAAAATAGGTGAGCACATCTACTGGCCAAGAAAGATTTTTAGCAAGGCAAACTTTGCTTGTAAACTTAAACAAGAAGTTTCCCATTTCCCACAGTCCTTTCACATCCAAAAGGAAAAGGTTTTGAGGCATGACAAATCCCGCTTCTGAAATTCTCACATAAAAGTCCTTCTTTCCTCTCTACCCTTTGGGTTTTCTTTTCCTTGGAGGGGGGAGAAGTTTGGCGAGGCAGCATAACTTCCTGTCTTCCTCTCAAGTTTATCATAACTTCAAACACGACCCAACAATACTAAGGAATTCCACTATCTCCCTTGCTATTCACAATAATTTCCTTCTCTTTTTTTGGAACAGAGCTGAGGCTAATACTGTTCTCTAATTAATGCTATGATTTCTACAAGAGTTACACTCCAGAAAAACTTGTATATGCCTACAACCATTACATTAGTTTTCCAGTTGATTCGAAAATCTAAAAAATGCAGATTATCAAATTTTAAAAGGAAAGTTCACATGAATAAAATTGAAAAATGTCCTACAATAAGTTCAGTGACTTGGTCAGCAAAATTCAGATAAGATAAGCCTGGTTCACAAATTGGAGGTCTGTCCCAAACATTTACAACAAACTAGCAAGAAATTCCACCTTCTATGTTGGAAAAGAAGAGATTATGCAATTGTCAAGGCATACAAAGTACTTCTATTACTAGTGGGATTTTACTGGGGTATGTTGTTGTTGTTGTACAAAGTACTTCTATTCTTCCTATTTTTACAAAGAAATTGGAAAGGCCAAAGGACCCATGGTAAGCTCAAATTCTTCCAATAAAGGAACTTCGCGCGATTTCTATAAGGGAAGATTTACAGTTATTAAGAAACATTGAGGGTTGTAAGTGAAATTAGCTCAAAGGATTAGCTGTTGGAAAAATTGAAATACAAATGAATTAGCCCTATTTCAGAAATTAGAGCCATAGTCGATTAATTTGACTTAAATTAGTGATCCCTCCAAAGATAAAGAGGGGGGGGGGGGGTAGGGGGAAGGTAGGGGGGGTAAAAAAAACGTGTAAATTTCGACAGCATGAACTGAAAACTCAACCTACGAAAAGTAAAGGGAATATAGAAGGTCAACTGTTAACCATAAAACGTGAAGGAGAAGTAAGATCGTAGAGGAAAATCTTGAATTTTGAATAGTTGAA